>NW_015167129.1:268582-273905 GCF_001447785.1 Gekko japonicus | reverse complement strand
CTCTTTCCAAGCCTAATACACTTGGAAAGTTGAACTTAACAGTAACTGTCTTCTACCCTTTGAGGCTAATCGTGTAGCATGCAAAAAGACTTGAGTATTATAACAGAACATGCCACAGAACATTAAAGGTAAAGGTAAAGGTAAAGGTTCCCCTGCTCGAAAACCAGTCGAATCCAACTCTAGGGTTGCAGTGCTCATCTCCGTTTCCAAGCCGAAGGGCCAGCGCTGTCCGAAGACATTTCCCTGGTCATGTGGCCGGCATGACTAAACACCAAGGCGCACGGAACGCTGTTATCTTCCCACCGAAGTGGTACCTATTTATCTACTTGCAATTTCTTGCTTTCGAACTGCTAGGTTGGCAGGAGCTGGAACTAGTGACGGGAGCTCACTCCGTCTTGCGGCACCCGGGTCTCGAACTGCTGAACTACTGACCTTCCACAGCCTGCAGTTCAGCGTCTTAACCACTTGAGCCACCACAGCTCCATACAGAACATTAACTCTGATGCAAAAAAAAACAACCACCCAAGAATTTATTTTGAAGATTATGGTTATAAAATGGAAAGCTTTAAACTTCTCATCTCATGCTTCCCTTGTGTTGTATGCTTAATTCTAATGCAGTAGGGTTTGCACTGCCAAAGTGGTACTGGTTCTACTGGGCTTGCAAAAAATGCCACCACCACCACCTTCAGTTTCTACTGCAATAATTCTCAAGAACTTTGATTCCGTTCTGCTGGACTTCTATTGCCCTTGCTTTTTTCGCTGTTTTTTTCCTCCACTGGAAACAATGGAGGATGGGGGCATCTTCTTTGGACCGCGTAAACCCAATCCTCACCAGACTTGGAAGGCAGGTAGAGGAGAGTCAGACAGAGATCCCCTGTGAGTTTGATGTCTCTAGCATGCCGGGGGGGGGGGGCATTGTACAGCACCACAAATTTCACAAACCAAACCAGTTTGTCCAGCACAAAAAGTTCATGGCCGCCTCTGGTTTGTGAACCACACACCCCGCAAACCGAACTGAGCTGCATTTTCCTAGTTCATGCCCACCCCTACTCACCAGATCTCAGAAGCTGAGCAGGATCTACCTTGGTCAGTATTTGAATGGGAGACCACCAAGGAATATACAGAGGAAGGCAGTGGCAAGCCACCTCTGAATGTCTCTTGCCTTGAAAACCCTACAGGGTCACCATAAGTTGGCTACGACTTGAGCAGAAAAAACCCAGGGATTTTCTATCTCTAGGTATGTACCCTGTCGAGTAAGTTCCCTCCATGTTTATCATGGATTTTATGAATATACAGAGGGTTTTAAGAGGTGCTTAAGCAGTAAGGGGTCAAAAATTCAGATTTTAGTAGCTAAGCAGCACTTGCAAGCTTTAACAGCAATCCAAATGTATTAAAATATGAAAGTGACAAAGGTGTCATGCTAAAGAGCTTAATGTAGAGTGCATTCCATGCCTGTATCTAGTACAGAAAGATGGAATAGTATGAAAGATGCCTATGAAAGCTCTAAGCTCAAATCATCTGGACAAATCAACACATGACTGAACAAATTCTGCAAAAGCATGAAGTGAAATGAGAACTCCAGACAAATGTTTTCCGTGTTTCAAAATATTCCAACCATATAAAATTAATATCCCCAACACAACATGTCCCAAGACTTAATATCACTGTGCATTCAGACATCATTTCTAACCAACATGAACTTGGGAGGTGCATGAGACAAAGTTGTTCTTGAATAAGTACACTTCCCTGGCTCCTCTCCCCTTCTTCTGGGAGCCATCCGAAGCAAGTCTACTCAGAAGTAAGTCCTAATTTATTCACTGGCGCTTATTCTCAGGAAAGTGCTCTCAGGAGCCCACTGAAACTCCATTTACCTGCCATGTATGAACAGAGGGACACAGGTAACAGCAATTAGTTTCTAATTGGGGTTGTCCATGAGGTAAAAGAGTGGTGTTATGCCAACTTCTCCAGGAAATTCCTGGAGACCCAATCCAAGTTATCTACCAAGGAAAATTGGGTGTTTGTGGCTGTGCGTAAGTTCTATACCAGTCTATACAGAGGTCGGATGGCGAATGAGACGCTCGGCTATATCCCAGGAAGTGAGACAACACGCTAGTCCTTAAATAAATGTTGTCTTTACTAAAGGTTTTTCATCAGGCATACAAAATCGGAATCATACAAATTCATACAAGCTCCTTAGTTACAATAGTACATTAGAACAATTACAGCATAGAAAATAACAAAAGCATCAAAATGGGGAAGACACAATGGGGCACGGCTATACTCATCTGAGGTCCAGCTGAGGAAGAACTCTCCTCCTTGGAACGCTGGGCAGCCGAAATGCAGCAGCTTGTGAACTCCAAGGCACACAGGTAGGACCAGCCAAACCACGTGTGAGCTCTCTGGGTCGCGACTCCGGAGAACTTAGGTAGTAGAGTCACTTGTAGCACCTTAGTGCACTGCTATGGGAAGGGTGGGTTAACCAGAGAGACAAAGGAGAGTTTCTCCTTAAATAAACTCTTTTTGGGGCATGTGCTATCCAGCCATAAACTATCAAACCCGTCCTCTAAACTATCACTACTGGATGAAGAGGGGGTGACGAGGGGATGACGAGGGGGTGACGCTCTCCTGAGGGGTGGTGGCAATATGCAGATCCTACTCCTACATCAAAGGTGCCTTTTGGCAAGGTGTGAATCTTCCGTTCCCATGGACACCCTCTTGATTTGCAGATCTGGTTCCTGCTCCAAAGCCATAAACGCTATTGTCTTTAGATCTCCAAACCAGATTAAGGGAGTAGGGTCACTTGCTCTTTCCATTCCAAGAATGCCGGGGTTCGCTGGGGATTTTCCATAGCTCTCCAAGTGGGTGCAATGGCGCGGTGTCTTCTCCATCCCAAAGAGTCATGGGATACATTCCAGGGACGCACATGGTCCGTATGTGCAACGGCAGGCCCAGGCCAGCCTATTTCTAGGCAAGCATGAGATGCAGAACAAAGCAACACACAACATACAGCAATCCCTGAATACATATTGCATAGGTATTCATGCTAGAGACACACATAAGCAGCATCACCACTATACAGAAATACAAACATAAGCTCATATCGTTACAGTCCCCCCTTTCGCGGCGGCAGAACTAAAAGTTCGGCCTGCCACGACAACAAAACATTGAGTCCACGTGGCGGGTGCCACTCCAAGGCGCTGGCATGGAAGTGAAACGTCATCATGCCAGGCAGGTGCAAAAGAATGTCCAAGTCCATGCGTTGGTGACCCCTATGTGATCTGGTTTGGTGTGGTCATGAACAGAGTCCGGGCCCATGACAGGCAACGTCAGCAGAAAGAGCAGGCAGGCAGGCGGACACGTCTTCGGTGTCGGGGTGTCGCCATCCAGACAGAGGCATCCGTGCTTCCTGTCTAAATCTAGCTAACGTTGGAGGACGGGTTTCTTTCCTTTGAAAAGGGAAAAATACCAAGACCTGTCCTATACTTACCAAAAATGCCAAATCAAAATAGGGGGGGGGCAGCAGCAATGACGTCAGACAAGTAAGAGCCGTGGGTGTTCACTTCAGATGTGCATGTGATGCCCTAGTGACAGCTCAATGCATGTCAAACCTGCTTGCATGGAAACAAAACAACAAAACAGTTAATTCACAGCTAAACCACAAGGCATGGTGTGCAAACAGTCCCAGTTTCCCAGGAATAAAGCAGCCTTCACCGATCCCTGAGTAAAACAACCCCATCGTCTCCCTAAGCGGAGGCGGTCCGTGGGATTCATTGAGGCAAGCAGCAATAAACAGTAGCAGCATTCACGCAGCCGCGTGTAGTGTCGGTGTTTGGGCGAAAGAGGGCTTCCAGTACCGTGCCAGTCCTGGCAGGGGAGGGGGTCCTCTCACTGGTGGGGGCATGGTTATGCATATGCAAATCGTCTCCCCCCTTTGCTTCCCAAAGCACCTTGGGACTCGCGATCCCATGATAAACACAATTTATTTAAAGCAGACTAAACCGGTGGGTGCACTCCTAGGCGCACTATAGACATTTTCGGGAGGTCATATTCAAGATAAAACAAAGGTCGCGTGTTCTTGCTGGTGCACCATGATCGCAAACACAGTCTGGCTACAACACCTCCTAGGCTCGTTCTCCATCGGCCATTCCTATTGAATGGGCCAAACCATCGCACAAGGAACCTGAACTCGTGCGCTGTGTGGTGCAGAGCCATGGGATCCCTGGTTGGCTTATAGGTTTGGTGAACTCCGCCTCGAGGTCTAGACCTCTTTTAGCTAGAGGACGAGTGAAGCCTCTGCTGTGATCCGATTTCAAATGGATTACCAGTTTTAAACACTCGAGGGTCCCCTCCGGGGGACTCTCTCCCACTCCCAGTCAAGAATAGAAAGTCACAAACAAAAGGATTCCCCCCTTTGGGCCAGTGCCGGTGGCACAATCCAAGGCTCCATTCGGTTGCATGGGGATCTCCTTATAAGGAAGGATCGGCCGACGGCCGTGCCCGAGGCCGTTCGTGCGCTCGGACAGCGAAGCGTATGCAGATTAGCAACACGCTAAGCCTCCTGGGTCCAGTTTAAATCATTGAGTAAACAACTCTAAACAAGCAAAGCAATTGCAATACATTTGGAAAACATAGCAAGAAACAACACAGAATCGGGCTGTCGGCTGACAGGCAGACCGACAAACGAACTCTCCGTCGCCATGATTTGCATAGCAGGCGGTGCGATTTAGTGCAGTGGATGAGGCCAGCACCGATTAAGCTCGGGCTTAGGTTCGGCTTGAAGTCAGGCCACGCCAGGGCTCCTCCCTCACCAAGGGGAAGGAGGCTGCACACCTCGGCGCAGGCTGGATTCGCCAAACCTATAACGCAGCCATGGTTTCCAGGCCGCTTAAAGACAACTGGGTGTCAAATTTCTCAGGCTCATCCCTACACACGCTCGAGTTCGGTTCACCCCCCAAGGGGGTGTTCCCACGAAACTGGTTGAAAGGAAAGATTGGAATTTGGAACAAAAGAAAAATCCTCCGAATTGAAAGAAAAATCTTTTGAACGGGAGCCGCTTGTGTCGCTAAGCAGCTCACTCAATAGATAGAGGGGGGCAGGAGGAGCGGTGCAGACACACCTCCAACCAAAAGAAATAGAGAGGTCCCAATGGTGGAACCAAAGGACTTCACAGGGCGTTGAGGTAGTTCCCGGTCATCTTCTTCGTGCAGCACAAACGCTGCTAGGGCGCAGCCTTTGTAAAGGCTGGCCCTTTAATTCCGAGCCGCAGAACGCGGCGGCGGTGGCGATGGAAGGGTTCCCTCCTGACAGCACCTATGAGCAGAGA
>NW_015167129.1:134633-265788 GCF_001447785.1 Gekko japonicus | reverse complement strand
GTGGAGGCGGGGGTGGGGGCGGCGGCAGTGCCAGATGCTGCTGTTGGTGGTGGACGGGAGGGGGTTGCGGCGGAGGCTGCGCGTGAAGCATAGGCTGCGATTGATGGTAGGAGGGAGGTGGCAAAGGAGGTGGAGCGTAGGCGGGCGCTTGCGAGGTGGGGTTTTCCGCACTGGATTGCGTTCTCCCTGGTCCCTGGCCGGCCTGTGCCTTCCCCTTTCCAAAGGTGCGTCCTTTGGGTTTCCTTCCTGCTTGATTGTATTGGGCCGCCTTCCCCGTGGAATGGTCATGGGAGGCGTTGGCCGAAGACTGAGCGCCGTGATTAGCGTATGTCACCTCCAGAATGGAGGGATCTTCGTCCTTTATTTGCTTCCTATGACTCTTGGGGGGCTTTAGCGCACCAGCACCTCTCATGGCGATAGAGACTCTCCTAATACGGTTCCGTAACTCTGCCCATGTACCTCTCTGTGGATCGTCCAGCTGAAGATACTGTTTGGCCTGTTGGTTAAGTCCTTTCACTAGCGCTTCTCTGAAGGCGGGCACATTGTAGTTAACGGGGGCAACGGCGCCGTTCACTATCCCAGATACCCTCGCTAGCAGTTGCTTCCTAGCCAAATAGACCTCTGGATCGTCATAGGGACCTTGCTTTTCATTGTGAAAGATTTCGGTCAGACAATACTCAGGATTCAGATAGGTGATCACCTGCGTGATCCATGCCTCTCCTGTGGCTCGAACCAAGTTGCCGGAAGATATTGCTGAATTAATGTCAGCAAGGGCAGTTCCAGTGGCACACTTACGAGCCAACATGGTGAGATCCTCACCTTCCAACCCCGCATAAGAGGTGGTAGCGGTGGTGGCCCACTGCACAAAGTTCTTCTCGGTCAATGGACCGAGCTCTTCAGCAACGGCTTTGCACTCCTCCTGTCGCCAAGGGCGATTCTCCACGACAGTTTTCGTGCGTGGCCTGTTGTTGTTTATGGTCACCGTTTGATTAGTGACGCTCACCGGATTAACCGGAATGGGCTCCGTTGAGTCCGAGTCGTCCTCCGACTGCGAAGCCGGGTCCCGGTAGAGGTCCAGGTCATCCTGCTCAGTAGAGCCATCAGGATGCCTGGCAGGGCTCTCCGTATGGGAAATCCTGCCTCTATCTCTGGGCGTATCGGGCTCCTTTTTCCGGAGTGCGGGTTTCGAGCTAGGAGTCGGGCTAACCTCACCGGTAGGGTCGCGTTTGCGATCTAAGAGGTAGTCCGCAGTGGACTGTGCCTTTCTGAGCTCCTCAGTGACCGTAGTCAGAGCAGTCTCGGCTTGGGCGGCTTTCTCCTGTGCGGCTTTACACAAAAGCTTGGTCTCATGGACCTGGTCGGAGAGAGCCTTTTTGTCCATGACTAAATTGACTCGGTCAGTCCTAAGTTGCTGGATCTCATCGTCAGCAATCCTTTGGGACTCACTCAGCTCTTCCTGAGATTCCAGTCTCCTCTGTTCCAACAGACCCTCATAGTGTGCCTTCTGGACATCCAATCTATTGGCGTGTTCAGATCGCTCCTTCTCAAGAGTGATCTGCAACTTTGCCACGTCCTCTCGAGCACGGGTCTCCAGGGACTTTATGTGAGCGGTCTGTTCTTCCCTGAGGATCCTTATCTCAGATTCATGTCCGTTTCCCAGGACTGTTCGCAACTGGGCCAGATCCTCTCTGGCGCGCTCCTCAAGGGAGTTTAAGCGAGCAACCTGTTCATCCCTAAGGATTCTAATCTCGGACTCGTGTCCGGCTCTCATGGATGTCTGCAACTGTGCCCGATCTTCTCGAGCTTGCTCCTCGAGAGACCGTATACGTGCAGCCTGCTCCTCCTTGAGAGTTCGGACCTGGGAATCGTGCGCATTCCCTAGATCCACCACCAGTTTGGCCAAGTCCTCTCGAGCGAGCTCCTCTAGGGACTGTATATGGGCAATCCGTTCTTCCTTAATTAGTCTGATTGTGGATTCGTGTCCAGTTTTCATGAGCACTATTTGTTGGTCCCTCTCACTCAGTTGTGCCGCTTGATCTGCAATGCGATCTTGAGCCGTGCGCAACTGACTTTCCTTTTCGGCCAGTTGAGCCTTCAGAACCTTGGTGTGGTCCTTGAATGCATCCAACTGTTTGGCCGTCTCCTCCAGTTCATGATTGAGGGATCCTACTTGCTCGCGGGCGGACCCTAACTGGTGATCCTTGTCGACTATTTGGTTAAACAGAGCCTCGATATGGCCTTGCGCTGCATCTAGCTGGGCCATCCAGCTAAGCTTCAGTCGTTCCCATGCTTGTCGGGAGGATACCCATCCTAGTCCGAAGAATAGCACAGCTGTGAGAGTATGCCAAAACATTGGCAGCCAAATGGTGGACGAATCCCACCAAGCGGCAGACTCTAGCACATTGTGCACGAACTGTAGGAACGTATCCTGGCCGTGACTGAACATTGGCGACTGTGCACCCATGATTGGTGTGCGGGGGTAGTGCTCACTCGCGGGTATCTTACAGTGGTATCCGGGTGTCCGAGATGGCTCACGCCGGGTCAGCTGCAAGTATAACCTCGGTGACGGCACTAATTCAGGCAAAAGGGTTTACCCTTTGCACGTGTGGATTTTCCGAGTTAAAGAACGCTGTTCTTCCTCACGGGTTATCCAAGAACCGTGGACGGTGTGACCTTTGCGATCGCACCACCCGTTTAGATCTCTGGCAAACAGGCGTACAGAGATCAAGGCTGTACCTGAGGGTATTTCAACCCTAGGTAGCCTGAGTTTCAGGCTTTGCGGATAAGGAAGAGCTACTTCCTTTCCAGGAGCAACCAGAACCTGGACCGTAGTCCTTGAAGGGTGTTGGAATTCCGGGGGGATCAGTCCCGTTTTCCCTTGGCAGACCCAACTGCGCCAGATAGTGAGGTTTTCCCTACTGGAGAACTTAGCTCCTAGGGACGGGACGGCTACAGCGCGCAGCTTGTGCCGATCCCGTGCGAGTTGTCCTCAGCTCGCTTCGGGGGAGGGAGAATATTACGGGCGCAGCCTCTTGGCTGGGCACCGAAGTCGGGGAGCGTTTTAAGGAGACAGGGGTTTATATGTTCCTGCGTGTATGTAGTGCTTGTGCAACTGGGGGTCCCTAACCAGGTCCTCTTCGTAGTCGCGCCTCGGTGTCCACCCACAACGATAGGATCGGAGCGCGAAACCGAGGATGCTCCTGGGTTTAGAGGGAAAGGGGTAGAAATCCCTCCCGCAGTACAGATGCCACTAAAGGCCAAGCACGCAGACGGAAACCTCTCACACTTCCCTACGCTAGAGCGTCCAAACGACCAGATCGTTTCTCCACGTTTTGGGTCCTTCGGAACCAAATGGTTGGGTACTGGTTCCGAGGGGTCCAAAGGTCGCCTCACACGGGGCACCAGATCTGTTATGCCAACTTCTCCAGGAAATTCCTGGAGACCCAATCCAAGTTATCTACCAAGGAAAATTGGGTGTTTGTGGCTGTGCGTAAGTTCTATACCAGTCTATACAGAGGTCGGATGGCGAATGAGACGCTCGGCTATATCCCAGGAAGTGAGACAACACGCTAGTCCTTAAATAAATGTTGTCTTTACTAAAGGTTTTTCATCAGGCATACAAAATCGGAATCACACAAATTCATACAAGCTCCTTAGTTACAATAGTACATTAGAACAATTACAGCATAGAAAATAACAAAAGCATCAAAATGGGGATGACACAATGGGGCACGGCTATACTCATCTGAGGTCCAGCTGAGGAAGAACTCTCCTCCTTGGAACGCTGGGCAGCCGAAATGCAGCAGCTTGTGAACTCCAAGGCACACAGGTAGGACCAGCCAAACCACGTGTGAGCTCTCTGGGTCGCGACTCCGGAGAACTTAGGTAGTAGAGTCACTTGTAGCACCTTAGTGCACTGCTATGGGGAGGGTGGGTTAACCAGAGAGACAAAGGAGAGTTTCTCCTTAAATAAACTCTTTTTGGGGCATGTGCTATCCAGCCATAAACTATCAAACCCGTCCTCTAAACTATCACTACTGGATGAAGAGGGGGTGACGAGGGGATGACGAGGGGGTGACGCTCTCCTGAGGGGTGGTGGCAATATGCAGATCCTACTCCTACATCAAAGGTGCCTTTTGGCAAGGTGTGAATCTTCCGTTCCCATGGACACCCTCTTGATTTGCAGATCTGGTTCCTGCTCCAAAGCCATAAACGCTATTGTCTTTAGATCTCCAAACCAGATTAAGGGAGTAGGGTCACTTGCTCTTTCCATTCCAAGAATGCCGGGGTTCGCTGGGGATTTTCCATAGCTCTCCAAGTGGGTGCAATGGCGCGGTGTCTTCTCCATCCCAAAGAGTCATGGGATACATTCCAGGGACGCACATGATCCGTATGTGCAACGGCAGGCCCAGGCCAGCCTATTTCTAGGCAAGCATGAGATGCAGAACAAAGCAACACACAACATACAGCAATCCCTGAATACATATTGCATAGGTATTCATGCTAGAGACACACATAAGCAGCATCACCACTATACAGAAATACAAACATAAGCTCATACAAACATAAGCTCATATCGTTACAGTGGGGAGGAGTGAGGCACACTTGTGAGCCAAGATTTTTTAACTGGTATGAAGCCAGAGTGCTCACAGTGACATCTGGAGGCAGCAACTCTAAATGAGATAAAGAAATCCTCTGGGACAAGCTACCTTGAAACACCGAGCACAGTAAAATACCTTCTATGAGCAATGAACTGAAGCCACTGGCCAAGATGAAAGTCTCTGTAAGGTCTGGGAATTTAGTGGTGTTCACCTACAGGAACTCCATGGGGGGTTGTTAACTAGAAAAGGTATTACTGTCTATTCTGCCTTTCCTGTAGCCACCAGTATTTTAAAGTCATTATCACAGTTGGGCAAATCTTATATTCTGATAGACAATTTTTTGGATACTTAAATCCGGTGACTGGAGCTGTGAACGGGTAAGACAGATCTTTCTACAAATGTGAAAAATCTGGAGAAAAAAACACACACCGGGGGATGGTGGTGGTAAAAACCCAAAATAGTAAAAGGAGTGCCTGTAGCTTTAAGAAACAGAGCCCTCAGTGGCTTTTGCTAGGCAACCACAGCATTGTAGGCTCAGTTTTTGTCTGTAAAAGGCAGGAGGTGGGAGTAGGGCCTTTCCAGGCCTGTTTTGGCCTTTAAAGGCGGAGTCATTGGACCAGGCCAGGTTCCCACGTTACTTCTATTTCCTTGTCATATATTGCTTTCTATTGTTTGCAGGGCCATAATGCAGCTTTGAAAAAATCAGGTCCATATAATATCACCATTAAATAGGGATGCCAGCCTCCATGCAAGACCTGGGGATCCCCAGGAATTACACCTCATCTCCAGACTACAGATCAGTTCCCCTGAAGAAAATAGATGTTTTGGAGGGTGGGCTATATGGCATTGTACCCCGCTAAGGTCCCTGTCCTCCTCAGGCTCTATCCCTAAATCTCCTGAAGTTTCCCAGTTTGGATCCGGCAACCCTATCCCTCCATCCCTTGCTGGTGGCCAGGGTTAACCTGGCTACCCTACTATTAAAGTGAAGGGTGAAGCCCGAAGTTACCAGGTGCTAGTATTCTAAGATGGGTCTTGGAGGCATAGCAAGTATGAAATCAGCAGTGGCCATACCAATCTCCTGTGCCAGAAAACACCTTTTGTTTGAGGTACTTCTTCCCTATTCTACATCTTGTTTTGGTGCTGTCATTTATGGGGAAGCTGCTGTCTGGAAATACACTAACTCTCAGCGTTTCTGGGGCTTATTTAATTTATTACATATACAACCTGAGCCACTGACATTTATGCGAAAGTAAGCTCAACTGAGTTTCTATATAGTTACTCTCAAATGCATAGGATTGCAGTCTGAAATAGAAATCTATACAACTTCAGATACCCTTGAATTCTGTTATTGGCTCCTCACTGTAAAAGAAGCTTCCACAGAGAGTGGGGGGGTTAACATGTTTACATCCACTACTATGCTCTAATTCAGTGTCAGGTTTTGTTACAGGGAACACTTATATAAACAATGAATACTGGATCCCAGAAAATAATTTCTGTGATTTGCAGAACAAGATGACACTAGGGACAATTGTGAAAACGGACTATTATCACCCTGCCTATGTACCCCACTCAGACTGCTTTTTCTTCTCTACTGGAAGGAAGTCCAAGACATCTGATCCATGTCAGCAATAACTGAACTCATAACCTCAGCAGTCATCAGAACTCACACATCCTCCGGAGCACTTCAGTTACGTAAGCTTGTTTTGAAACCGCTTTTTAAACACAATCCCTCCAATTCAGACAACTGGAAGAGTGCAGAAATGTGAATGACCCCTGTGACGTGCACAGAGACCTCAGCAGGGGGGGGGAAACAGATAAGGACCGCTCTGCCCCCCCATCATCTCCCCACCCCCATATGAGCCTTTTGAAGAGTGGGTAGGGTAAAGGAAAAGACATGGGAGCAAGCCGCATTGCAACCTATTTTTTTATAAGATGATCCCCTCATTCAATCATGCCCAATAGACACAATTTATTGAGAATATTTTCTGCAAAACTTCCAATATCTTCTTATGCAACTCCTGTTCATTTCTGTAGGATCATCTGTAAGATGTTTCTGGGTGTTGTGACACAAACGTATATAAATTTAAGCCCACAATGCTCATAAACTTGGCTAGAACTATATTCCAGAGTTACCCTACCCCACTTCTTATGTTTCTTTATTTAAAAAACGCAGCCACCATGGCATCCAGGTTTAAGGAAACAAATATGATGACAAATTATAACATCAGCTTAGAATTTAATACTCTACCAAGAAGAATTTAAGCTTCTTTAGTGTGGTTACTTTAGCATTTCACATCTTTGTGCTATACTCCGTGCTAACTAATCACCCTGTAGTTAACACATGGTTACATAATATGCTCACACACTGTACATAAAGAACGCTTGTACACAAATATAATGCATTAGGAAAGGGAAATTCTGTTATTGTTTCTGCTGATTTCAGCAGCACTTCTGCCTTCTCTTTGCCTGCATTACTGGGTTCGGACAAAAGAATGAAATGAGCCCTTGTCGGTCAGATTATTTTGGGGATGATGTTGTTCAGCAAACGGAATACATAAACAGAAAGCAGCCATGATGCCCAGGGTACCTCTTGCTCACCTGTTATGCCTTTTCATGAATGCTCTTTGAGGATGATGATGGTGGTAACGGTGGTGGTGATGATCACTGTGACTGATTAAAAGAGCTGTTGGCCAGATGCAGGTGAAAAGCAACAGCTTTATTGCAAGAACCATGTCTTCCAATCACAGGAGTAAAAGCAGCTCAATCAGCCCACATTAGTAACCTTTCATTCTGGTGCTCCGGTTATTAAGAAACATCATACGATGGAGAAGATGCAGGTAATAGGAGTCATTGCTGACAGTAGGAGGCGAAAGCATCTCAGTTTTCATTCTTCTTTAACTACTCTTCTTCTGTCTGCAGTTTTAAAATTTCTTAAACTCCACATCATAGGGCTTTGCTGTCCAGACGGCTGCAGTTTTAGCTTTAGAAATCTACTAAGTATAACAGAGAAGACTGTTTACCCCATTTCCACCCATTCTTTTGTCATCTCCAGATTGTATTCCTTGTCCAGTGCTTTGCCACCCACTCAGTATACTCTTTGATGGAGCCTTAGCACAGACAAAAGAGTGATGTCAAACATGTAATCCCCTTAATCCCCCACAACACCATGTAAAAATAATTTTTATTACCCTATGCAAATCTGTGATTAAAGATAAAAGGTCAGGAAATTAATCTTTCTTACCGCATATGTAGAAAATAATTTTGTGCAAATAAATAAAAATGTTCAAATTGGGCAAGTGGCATTTTTGCTTCACAGACGTGAAAATAATTTCCTATTGCATAATGTGGTAACTGGGATCTCTCTTAATCGGAAAAACAAACTGATATCTTTGTGCTTGCCACTTTATCTGATACTTGGAAATGCCAAGTGTCATTGGCTGAAAAATCTATAATCGAGATTTGTTAAGATCTCTTGGTGTTGTTGATAAAAATGGAAATTATGCTTTGGGTTTCAGAGGCAACAGATAAGCTTTTCTGATTACATAGTAAGAGATTTATTAAATATTTTAAGGGGAAAGCTATTGTTCCTAGACACAAATGTTAATAATCAAAATGGTCACAATTTTTAAACAACCAAGTAGAATCTAGAAGGAATCATTAGGGATGTACACCGAGATATTTTCAGGCTGAAAATATACCCCCAAACATCTTATTGGTATTTTGGGGCTATATTCTGCTCAACTGAAATGGGATTCAGGATTTCAGAATATTTAATGTCGATTCCCAAATATCCCAGAAATATTTCAGAATATCAAGGAATATTCAGGGCCATTTTAAGGCTCCCAGGACTGTTCTTCACCCATTCCTCAGGATTCCCTGGCTAAGAGAGAGGGGGAAGGGAGACAACTGACTCAGGCAATAGGAGGGAGCACTTGAACTGTCTGCCCAATTATAATGATCCTCACATCCCTCTATGAGGGCCAACTACACATTCAGGTTTTTAATAGACTGTGGCAAGTGGGTTTTTATCTTTTTCTCAGCTGAGGCCTAGATAAAACATCAACCTCTGTGGAAAGACAATACTTACAGCTGCAACATTTGTTGGTATCTACATATGGCCCTGCAGAACTGTTTTCAGAGTTTCCCTTACTCCTGGAAACTCTCAATGAATTAATGCAGAAAATGAAAATGTTAAATGTGGATTATTAAATACGAAATGCGATGTTTTGGGAATAAGTAACTAGATTGCCCTATTTTGCCAAAGCAATGGGATATGGCCCTAAACTTTATAGTTGTTTCTTATATGGATCTCAAGCTGCTACTTTTTCAGTAAAAAATATGTTTAGGCTATACTGGACACCACAGTGCCTTTTTAGTAAAGGACTAAGTAAAGTGTCTAATTGCTGGTGTTGTAACATACAGGACGCATCTCTTACATATCCAGTTTTTTGTCTTCTGAGGAGGCAGAAATTACTCATCTCAATTTTGTATTAGACTATTCATTAATTTTTGAGGATGCTGATGTACTTTTAAACTATTTGACTGACTTATGGCTCTTGGTGTAGTGGTTAAGTGTGCGGACTCTAATCTGGGAGAACCAGGTTTGATTCCCCACTCCACCACTTGCAGCTGCTGGATGACTTTGGGCAAGCCATAGTTCTGTCAAAGCTGTCCTTGAAAGGGCAATTCTGGAAAGAACTCTCTCAGCCCCACCTACTTCACAGGGTATCTGTTGTGGGGAGGGGAAGAGAAAGGAGTTTGTAAGCTGCTCTGAGACTCTGAATGAAGGGCGGGGTATAAATCCAATCTCTTCTTCTTAAGAACATAAGAGAAGCCAATGCTGGATCAGGCCAATGGCCCATCCAGTCCAAAACTCTGTCACATAGTGGCCAAAAATACCAGGTGCCATCAGGAGGTCCAGCAGTGGGGCCAGGACACTAGAAGCTCTCCCACTGTTGCCCCCCCCCAAGCACCAAGAATACAGAGCATCACTTGCTCCAGAGTTCCTATCTATACCTTGTGGCTAATAGCCACTGATGGATCTCTGCTCCATATATTTATCTAATTTCCTCTTGAAGCCGTCCATGCTTGTAGCCGCCACCACCACCTCCTGTGGCAGTGAATTCCATGTGTTAATCACTCTTTGGGTGAAGAAGTACTGCCTTTTATCTGTTCTAACCCGACTGCTCAGCAATTTTATTGAGTGCCCACGAGTTCTTGTATTGTGAGAAAGGGAGAAAAATACTTCTTTCTCTATGTGCTCTATCCCATGCATAAACTTATAAACATCGATCTTGTCACCCCTCAGCCGTCTTCTTCCTCTTCTTCTTCTTATTCACGGATACAATAAAGACAGAATGACTATTTGCCTGTTTCCTGGAGGCTCACTGATAGCCAGTGAAAATGGGCTCTCCGTGCTCTTATTGTTGATAGTACAAGATGGGAAGAGGTAAATGCCCACCTCCTGCAGTCCAATGGATTGAAGACTTCACAACCTTGTCAACATTTGAATGTATGGCATACAGACAACAAATGTACATGGACATATTTTTAGATATTTGGAAACCTTTTATATGTGTATACTTGCTACCATTGTTATATTTTCCATATCATTTCTGTCTGAGGTTTGTAATTCTTTAAAAATTAGAAAAAAATAAAGTTCAAGTTTTTAACTTATTGGGTCTGGCTTTCCTGCAACCACACAACACGGAATGGCTCTTTGAAACATAAAGGAGAACACAAACAGGCTCAGAATGGTGCTGTGGACCTGCCTTCCTTTCCCAAGCCATTTTCCAACGCAAGAACAGAGTTGGGGGAGGGAGTTATTTCCTCCTTTTTGCTGCACCACATCAATCTCCAATGTTGACATATTTATTTCCTTCAGTGTTTTGTCCCATAAACTAAGCTCATTAGTCCTGTTTGATCCTTGTATCTGTTATACATCTTAATTATGCTGTATGATATTACTGCTCACCCTCTACCTATATGTACTGACTGGTAATTTCCAACTTTGTTTCCATCTCTGTCTTGGCTCTAATTGGCCCTTCCTGGCAATTAACACCCCCCCACACACCTCTCTCTTTCTATATGTAATGGTTGAGGAAATTCTGTTTCACTGTATCTGAAGAAGTGTGCTTGCACATGAAAGTTTACACCTTGAATAAAACTTTGCCAGTCTTAAAAGTGCCACTGGACTCAGACTTTGTGACAAAGAATATTATCTTCTAGACTGGATAGATACAAAATACCAAAATACTGAGATATTGTCGTCTTCTAACCACAAGATACTGCAGAACACATGAAAAGTACTGTTAGCCACAAAGAAAAGCCCAGAACAGGATACTTTCAATATCCTCATGTGACCTCACTCAGTATCAGGAAGCTCATACAGAAATGATATCAACTAAGTTATCCATCCAACTCTTAGCTGATGCTATCAGTTGTACCGTGCATGCGCGTGCGCATATGTATACAACAATGTACTTTCACAAAGCTCAGTGATAGGCTCTCCTGATGCAGGGTCAAATAGAAAACAAACCCTAGACTTGTGTAGAACTTATACAAAATTTTAAAAGATCGAAGTCCTATATCTAAGAACTGGTTCACACAGAATTTTTTTTTTTTTTTGCTTCCAGTGAATACACCCAGACTTCCTAGGGTATGCGTATGTGGACTGAGTAGAGAGAGAGAGATGCCAGCAGCAGATCATGGTAGTACTTTTCCCACTGATGCTATCCACAGGCAAGGTTGTTGCTCGTACCACACCTTACTTCCGATTACCCAGTCTAGATGTTATATTTGTACACATAAGATCAAAGAAAATCAGGTATGCTTGTGAGAAGAGTAGTTACTGGAATTAACCAACTCTCCATTTGAGAATCCCAAAATTTCAACAGGTTTAAATTAAACTTTCCTTTGAATCCAGAAGTGTCAACTGGACATCAGGAAACCTCCCAGTTTTGCCAGTCGGATAGGAAATCAGACATGGCAATCATCAGCAGAGTCATTGTACTATAGGGTTATTCTTCTTTTCTCTCTGGAGAGAAAAGGGTACCAGGGTATCATACAGAGCAGAATGTAATACCATTTCCATTTCCATTAAGAAAACAGGTTAATTGTTTTGATGTGATGATTCCTAAGAGACGTTTTCAATGCTGAGAAATAAAAGCAAGTTAATGGACAATGTTTGAAATGGGTTAGTCATCTAACTCTATGTTTTTTTTTAAAGCAAACATAAACAATTAAAATTGAACATCTGGCTGTATGCTGCCATTAAAATGTTTTCTTAGCTTTATCCTTTCACTTTTTACCCAAGCAAAGCTCATAATGCTTAGCTTTTAAGAACAACATAATAGAATGTGGCAGTTCTCATCCCTGCTTGGGGGCGGGGGAGGCAGAAACAAAGAGAAATGCATTCCACAAATAATTACATGGTTTAATTCATAGTTTCCCCCATATCTAGATGTAGGACAGGTTAACTAAAACCAAATACACATATCAAATAAGATTGGAAACAACAGCTATGCTGAACTCCAACATAGAAGGTATAAAAACAGTAGAGAGAAAAAGGAGAAGGCAACCATGTTGTATTCAGAGAAAGGCCTGGAAAAATAAGATAACTTAGAGTTGCCAGCCTCTGGGGGGGGGTGCGGGCGTGTCTTGGAGATCTTTTGGAATTACAACTGATCTCCATCTGACAGAGATCAGTTCCCCTGGAGAAAATGGCTGCTTTAGATAGGGTTGCCAACCTCCAGGTGGGGCCTGGGGATCTCCCGCTTTTACAACTGATCTCCAGCTGACAGAGATCAACTCCCCTGGAGAAAAGGGCTGCTCTGAAGGGTGGACTCTATGGCATTGTACCATGCTGAAGCCCCTCCCCTCCCCAAACCCCGCCCTCTACCGGCTCCACCCCCAAAGTCTCCAGATATTTTCCAACCTAGACCTGGCAACCCTAGCTTTAGAGGATGAACCCAATGACATTATACCTCTCGAGGTCCCTCCCCAGGCTCCGCCCTCTTAATCTCTGGGAATTTCCCAAACCAGAGCTGGCAACACTATGAGACACCTGAAGACTTGGAGCACTAACCTCAGGAATATATTCTGTAAACAGGGTGCCAACACTGAAAAGGCCTCCAGAAAGTCTTGTCGGAGACGGCCATCAGCTAAAATTGGGAGGCTATGATGATGTTTAAATACTGTATCCTATGGCACTGCTTGCTGCCCTGCTTCTTGGTCCTTTCCACTCCTCCTTTTATCCCTTTTCAAATTCTTGTCTTCTCTTTGTGCTCCTTTATCTCATGCACTCAGCTTTCTATTTTTTCCTTGGTCAGCTTTCACATTCTTTTCCTTCCTCTTTCTGTTGTGTACTGCCTCTTTATGGGGCTATCCCAGTAGGCCTCAGAGCAAGCAGGAGAGTAGGGGGGCCTCAGTGCTTCTCTTCTCAGTCAGCCTGCAGGGCCTAGTAAGAATCTGCAGAGAACCAGGCCAGGACAACCTTGGCCCAGAGCTTTACAAACAGCTCAATTAAGTATTGATGTTCCTTATTCCAATAGCTGTGTTACTTGCCCTACAGTTACTGTTAATAGAGAGGCCTTCAGCCAAACATAACTGGCTGTTTGTTGTTTGCTCCACTACACAAGTTTCTCTGCCCCTCTTCCCAGGGCCTGCTCATCAGTGCATAGATCTTGTGGCCCTTTCTTATTAGGGTTGCCAAGTCCATCTTACACCCCCAGCGGGGGACTTTGGGGGTGTTTCTGGAGGGGCTGGGGCATCCACGACGTGATGACATCATGTTGGGGATGTCCGCCCCCCCGCCCGTGCGCCAGAAACGGCAGTTCCCTGCACTTAAAGGAGCTGGCGTTTCCCTTTTAAATGCAGGAGCTCGTGTTTCCCCTTTAAGAGCACGAAGCTGGCATTTCCCTGCAAGCTTGCGGAGATCAGGCTTGGGAGGAAACACGGGTTCCACACACTTAAAGGGAGAGAACTGGGTGGCTGTGGGTGTTGAGGGTGGGGCTTCCCCTGCCGGCCATTTGGCCGCCGGCGGGTAGAACCCCCCAAAAAACAGGGGATCCCTGGCAAACCGGGGAGGTTGGCAACCCTACCTGTTCCTGGGGAGTGGGGCTGAGCAGAAAGTGCCCAAGCCCCCCCATCTCTATTCACCACAACCCCCCTTCCTCACACCTGCCGATATGTCTTTCACTTACCTACTAGCAAGTCTTCACATATACTCAGTGTTCTCCACATTGTCTGTAGCCTTTTCCTAAAGGCACTCGGTGGTGTGTGTTTCTGGGAGTGCTGCTGCCCTGGCCTCTTGCCACCCACATGCCCTTTCCCAGCAGCAGTGGCCTGTCTCTGCAGCTGGGAGTACAGGTAGCAGAGAGCTCACAAGCAAGCAGGTGGGATTCAGCAACTGTGGGTCCCACTGCTTGCCTCACCTCAGAATTTAATGATACGAACACTGCCTCTTTCTATTGAATGCCAAACTAGACATGATGGCATCCATAGGTCTGACCCATGGATGGTCACCAATGCCATTTGAGAGCTAGACTCGGCCATTTAAAATGATGTGAGGGCCAAATCTTGATCATGCCTGCAGCACGGCAGGATGAGGGGATCTTGTCCCCCCTCCATGCCTTTTTAAGTGCTGAACCCCCCCCCCCCACACACACACATCCATGCCTGTTTCAGCACTTGAAAAGGCACAGGGGTAGGAAACAAGATTACCTGGTCCTATGACACTGCAGGCCTAAATGGCCAAGTTTAGCTCTAAAATGGCATCGTCTGTGGGTGGTGTACTGTTTAGTTTGGCCCTGCCTCTGTGTCCTTAACACCTATGCCATGTCACTGCTCCACCTGGCTTTGAAATATGCTAAAGAGAATAATCAGATGATAAGAGTGGCAGGGAGGAGACAAGGCCAATCTCTAGCCATCTCCCACAAAATCTGGGCATTAGCTGCAACTTAAAGATAATATATGTTGGAAATGCATGTGTTTACAAGGTCTGACAATTCAGTCATTATAGGGTTAACTTGTTTGCCTAGTATCGCTATTGTTTAGACTGACCTGGAAGGGATACCTGGCATTGAACCAATGGGGAATTAGCCCGGGGAAAAGTAGCTTCTACTGTGATACAGATTGGTTGTTTGTTTTCAGGTGACTTCCTTTCTAGGGGTTGAGAAGAAGGACAGATTATCCGTTATCTGTGTGTTAGTGTCTGACTATAGACAGCTTAGAAAATGTAGCTGTTAGTGTTATGTTTATTTGTAGTTATCCTGTGTAGCTTTTACCCTTAGAAATAAAGGTTTTTAAAAGCAAAGAAATCTCTTCTTTCCAATAGAGCAAGATCCATTGATAGTCTGAGTATTAAACACTTTTGACTATTTTACAACAATATACACCTCACATGTTTGTCTTCATTGTGGGTGTTTGTTCAAAACTGCTTCACTGCAGCAGCTCCATCAGTAGCAGAAAGGAAGGTGGCATAGGGATCGTCACAACTGTAAGTGCAAGTACACAGAACAAGAGGGGGAGGAGAGGACAGGAGGAAGAGAAGAATGGAGGACTGATGATCCTCCAGCCTCAGTCCATGAAATACACTCTCACTCTCCCAGCAACTTCCACATCCAGAATATGTAACTGAACATATGCACCAAATAAAATCTATTGGACACGGGCTTATGGATAGGGTTGCCAACCCCCAGGTGGTAGCTGGAGATCCCCGGGAATTACAACCGATTTCCAGGCAACAGAGTTCAGTTCCTCTGAAGGAAATGTCAGCTTAGTTGGGTGGACTCTATACAATCATACCTCCATTGAGGCTCCCTCCTCTCCCCAAATTTCATCTTTCCCAGACTTCACCTCCAAATCTACAGGAATTTCCTAAACCAGAGCTGGCAACCCTCCTCATGGAATCCATAGTACTGGTCACAACAGGATTCTCCTGTCAGAATTGCCTGCCCCACAAAAACTTGTGGATGGAAGCTTACACATCCATTTTTTTTCCAACTGGATATTACACTATTACATGAAAGTTTTCTTGGCCTCCTACAAAATGATTTTTTTTTTCTGCTCGAACTCTTCATATGGTAGCCATTTTGTGCTAGTGCCCACTTAACTTCTCTGCACTGCAATAATGCCCACAAGTTCATTGAGGTTTGAGACTCCACTCTATCCCACTCAGTACTAAATAACATTAAGTTTTATTACATTTTTTTCTTGAGGGTAATCTGTTTTATGACAGAAAGTGATTAATGAGGAAGTTGAAATTAATCAAAAGTTTTAACATAATCTGTTGCTTATATGTGTGTTTTATTTCACTGACTATGTTTCAAATGCTGTGGATCCAGCCATCTTCCAAATAACCTTCCTCCAATTTAAGTCCCTCATTCTCTAACAGAAGGCTCCTTAGATTAGAGGAGGCTTCAGATTGGAGCCAAAGGGAAAAATGGGGTATAAATATTTAAATAAATAAGAGGAAAAACTTTACTCAGTAGAGGGATAAGAAGGGGGTAGGATCTCCTCCACAGTATTTGAAAGCTTGATTAAAGCCCTGGTTTCTTGAGACCAAACAGTGCTCATTCAGTGCGGGGGGGGGGTATTAATGGGAAGGACAATTAAAAGTACACCATTTCCCTTCATCCCTCCATTACTTGGTAGTACAGCTTATTATGTCTCTAAGTTGTTTTTGCTCACAGAAAGTAAAAGGGACATATTTCGCCTTGATTTTAATCACCAAGACCATTTTGCTCCTTCAGGATATCTGGTGCCTTTCAAAATAGAGGCCCAATAATTTCTCATTTGAAGTATCATGCTAATCTTCCTGTTAAATTTTGCTCAAAAATGTCCACAATTTTTCTTTTTAAAACTTGATATTTTCTGTGATATTTATATGTCTTCTATATATTTGCTATCAAGAGTCAACAAAAAAGTTTAGGCAAAGTATTAATACATTCACGTTGAAAGGTCAGCTTCTCTTTTCTGTCTATACTTCAGCCTTGTCTCAATTTGACTGCTTCTAAAATAATAAAATTGCCCTTGTCACATATTTCAGCCTCAAACTATAACCCTTAAAGAGCCAAATATAATAAATGTCATTATACGAGTAAAGGGTAAGAGTTAATTTTAAATTGTTTGAAAATATCATTCTCCAAATCTTAAAGCAATACATGAATTTTGCTGCATTTGAAATAGCCTTTTAATACATGAGAAAAATAACTTTTTAATACACATGAGGATGACAATGAAATTTTTTGGTAATTTTTGTTATATCTGTGAGGTTGATTGTCCGATGGAACAGCAAGGAAATATCAGTAACATTACAGCTACCCATATCTTTCTCCCTGTAACATCACCAGAGAGCAATACAGATGACCATGCCCCTGTGTAATCTAATCAGGGCTCTGTGTGACTAGAATGAGAAATTTTTAAAAAATAGAGAGTAGGGAACCAGTCAAGTTTGACACACACACACACCCCTCGGATCTCTCTCTGACATGTTCTGTTTCCCACATTGGAGCTTCAGAGTCTCTCATAATCAGATTATTAGTGCTGGAGGCAAAAAAATATTTGGGACCAAGAAAGTATTTTTGAAGCTATAATAACGATGTGTGCCCCCCATCTGTGGATATCTAACTCTGTGAATTGGGGACACACTGACATGGCACAGATTTTCCTGCAAACTTGGGAGACACTGAAGGTTTGCAGAAAAATCTGAAACCTTAAAACAAAATACATGGGGTAAATTCCTGCCCAGATTCCCTTGATTCTGCAGAGCTGGGGGCAGGATGCTGCTTTGGACTGTCTGTGACAACAGCAGATGCAGGGAGATGCTCCAGGCATGGACACAACAGCAGCCGACACAGGGAGATGCTCTGGGCCCAGCGGCAACAGTGGCAGATGCTGGGAGCCACTCTGGACTTGGAGCAGCTCCCAGACACTGCTGCTGCTGCTGCGGTTGGTCTCAAAGGCAGGTGGTGGGACCTGTAGCTGCACCAGGCTTGGCGATGGGGTGTGTGTGAGATCCCCCGCGAGTCTCATTGCCCCTCACTTGTTCTCTTCTAAATCCAAAACTTGTTACTCTGCTTTAGCAGTTTAATCACTGCATTAATTCCATCCCCAAATCCCCTCATTTACTGTCTAGACCGGGCAGTGTAGCAAGCAGAAGGAAGGTGTAATACCTACAATTTTAAAACAAAGTTTCTGTGTTGGGGGAATGGGGTGATCAACTGTCAGCAGTGTGTGAAACTATGTACCAGGTTGCACTCCTTCCCGTGCACCTAAAGCCTCAAAGCATATTTTAAATAAACTCAAATGGATCCAGATGTTGTGAGTGTGCAAGTAAGCTAACAGTATAATATCAAGAGTGTTTCTGGGGAACCACAAACATACTTCTCAAAATGTCATTTTATTATTTAGATTTCTGAGTCACCCCATCCCTGAGTACACAGGGCTCTGGGTGATTTACAACAGGTTAAAAACATACAAAATACAAATTAAAATCAACAATCAAAACTATCTGGCAGCAATTTAAGCTTCTGTCACTTGTGGACACAAAATACAAAACCCTTCCCTTTTATTCAGATTAGTTTGAACAGCATCAACTAATTTAAAAAATTCATGTACCAAAAAGGAACATGCATCCTTTTATTAACCTCACAAGCCCAGAACTGAATTGCAGGCAGCCCGAAGGCACCCAACAAATAGTTTTCTGAGGCCCTTGCACGTCTGCCTCGTCATTTTATTGTTGATGTTTTGAGGGAATGACATATTTTGGAGTGTTTAAAAACGGAGCTGGGGGGAGGAAGCTGTTTGTTTTGTACAAACAACTAGCACTAGCGGCCAGGAGGCAGAAGTACAGAACAAGAAAAAATGCTTAGAACAAGAGAAGACATGTTATTTTGTACACAATATATTCTCACAGCTGTTCTTAAGTAGGTTACAATCCCTCAGTACTGCCAGATGCTAAAAAATATGTAAATGAAATTACTGGGGGGGAGGGGCTCAAAACAGGTTTAAAGCTTGCCTACACTGAACACTCGGCAACAAATTTGTGCAAACTGCGATTGGCCTCACTATCAGAACTGGAGTGGTGTAGCCAGTTCCCAATATCTAGCATGATTCTAGCAGAACTGATGTAATTGTGACCAGTACCTGAGCTTCACTACAACATGTCAATAAATACACTGTGTGCACTCTAAGCTGCCAAGATTTGTTAGTACTGCAAAAGCTTAGTGGTACAAGCTAACAGCTGATTCCTACTACAAAAGGGTGAAAACAGACAAGGAAATTTACTGCAACAGAATATCTTGTGCAGATTACACATGCTGGGAAATTGCATGCCAATGACTCACATGCGCTGTTCTGAATTCTGGGTGTGCAAATTCACATGGGATTGTAACCCATGTGTGTAACAAAAAGATCACATGCAGATCAGCAAGACAAACTTGAGTTGCAGCCACATATCGCTGTTTATTCCCTGGGCCCCTAGCATTGCGCTAAGGGAATCATTTGCATCCAAACTGCCTTGTCCAACACAAGAAAATCCAGGTGTGAACCACTGCAAGTACACAATGATATTGCAATACTCAATAAAATGTGGAGATCCAGTTCTGATGACCCAACTAGATTTGAAAAAAGAGATTCAACGCTAGGATCTCCTACATTTAAAAACTAATTAGCAACTTCACATGGCTGCCGAGAGGTAGCACTGGGAAAGGGGTGATTAACCTAATGTAAATCACTCCCTTAAAACTACAGCTAACTCTGCAAGGGGGAAAAGACTGGCGTGGTATTTTTGGCAACTTCAAGAGAGCAAGGGGAGAGGGGGTTACAACAGGATAATGGACAGAAGGATTAAAACACCTCCTCTCTCTCTCACACACAGTACTTCTTGGTAAATCTTCAAAGCAACCTCATGCAACAAGCGAAATCTTTTTTAAAAGCAGGAAATCTTAAACATAGATCTCTTGCAAATAATTTAATTAATCCCACAAGGAATGCTTAACAACCTCAGAAGTATTTTTTTTTTCAGATTGGCAGTGACCTGGTGTCTGTGTACCGTGTTGCTACATGAACGATCCCCCCCTGAATGGATTATCTTTCTGTTACAACCAAACGCTCCCGGCAGCATCCTAGAAACAAGCCTTCTGGCACAAGTTTATCCTTGTGACCTCATTGCCTAAGATGCAACAACAGGACAATTCCAAGTAGCCTCCACTTGGTGGCGGTATTGTATGAGCCTTGAGAGCCTGTTTAGATTTTAATATTTTTTAACCACAAATAATACATAAGTAATGTGACTTTTTATTACTAATTTATCCAGTGAATTAGTTTTCTGAAAAGCCACCAGAGTGTCTGAATTAGCTGTTGTTAATCTTCTGAATGCAGGGAGAGATAAAACGTTTCTATCCCAGTTGAGATAATTCAGGAAATTGTTGGATGAGGCAGTCTGCAGTCTAGAGGCTCCAACACTTGCATGATGTGACCCCACGTCTATTTCCTCTGATTTGGTGAGCCTGTGTGGTAGTGGTCCACAAAGTGAGGTTGGATTATACAGTTACTGTGTCCTTGCATTTCCTAGTAATTGTTTGAATGAGAGGGTTTTTAAGCGTATTTATAAAATACAACTTAGCATGGAAGCACCTTTGTGCAACAGTTACGTATTCTTTTCCCCCTCATCACTTTTAAGATACAGACTTTCAACATATAGTTTAACTGACTTAAGGGATGGAAGTAAGACAGTGTCCTACGTTTGATTTAGACATATGGAACTCTGCCACCCTGGGCAGACATTCAAAAGAACAGGCATTATATGGATGTGGAGGGGAGCACAACTAAATCCATTAGCACTGGGTCCTGACTTCCACAACTTCAGTGAGCAATATGTGCTTATAAATATACATACATACATTGGCTCTTCCATATGACGGGCAATGCTGCTTTTTGTAGCACAAGAGCCCATCCATTACACTTTGGTACATTCAGCGGTTCCTGCAGACCTTTGGCTAATGAAATGGAAGTTGGAGTGGATGCTTCTTCCATATATGTGCAGGGCTTCTCTGCATCATGTGTCTACAGTGTAATGCTTTGGCATCACGTATGGTAGAATCAGGGTTTTAATTGTTTGTGCTCTCTCTCTTTTTTACATAACCCCAGGGGTCTTAATGTATTTTTTGGGGGGAATGGCATTAATGTACAGAAACACAAGAGGGGTAAGGCTACTGTCTGTTAGGCATGTGTGCCCAGGCACACACACACACACACAGGCAGCCACTCTTACCTTTCAGAACAGACCTGGATGAGGAGTAGAACACTGGCCTAAAGTTCAGCTCCTACCCTTGTGCTAGCAGGTACTGTCAGTATCTTTTGGACAGCAGTACTAACCTCTGCAAGGCTTTGTTCTGAGATTTTTAAGTCAGAAAGACCATGATGGTTGAGGCCTACTATTCATAAGATTTTATCATTGTTCTTAACAATTATACCCCTCATAACATCCCCTAAGGAGGCTACAAATCAACAAACTTTGCTAAAATTGTCAGTAAGGGAGAAGATTGTGAATCCCTTTGAGAACTGCAAGGCAAAATAAATTAAAAACACACATGGAACCATTATTTGCAATGAAAGCAAACTTGATGCGTTGGGCCAAAAGACTCTTAAAAGGTGGCAATGGGGGGCATAGCCTGTAACATTTCTCTTGCTAATACTGGGTCAAGATAAATGCAGACAAGAGTGACTCTCAGGTTTATCTCTGGCATTCTTTTAAAGCAATTGGATACAAGGCACACGTGCCTCCTCACACAACTATCCTATAGCAAGTCTCTCTCAGCACAGAGCCCTTTTGGGTTTAGTTCCCAGCATATATTATTTGTAACAGCAACATTCAGGAAGTTTGAGTGTATGGACAAAAAACCAAAATAATAGCTTTTTCTGTCCAAGGTTTAAACAGAGTGAACACGGAGTACGACTGGTGTGAGGAAGCAGAAGGGAGAGCGAGCGCTGCAGCAGTCTGAACCACCATCCTAGAGCACTCTCGAAGGGAGAGGAGACAGAAGATATGGGGTGATTTCCTAACCATAAAAGGTCACTATCACCTCTGAGGTGGGAGGCAGCATCGCAGGCACACAGGTCTTCTCACACTAAGTAGGACCTTTCCTGGTACTTCCTCTTTTATCAAACAACAAATAAGTTGAACTTGTTGAATTGTTTTAAAAACTGTTAGTTTGCTATGCAAACTTGATTTCATTCCTTCGTCTACTGTAAGCTGCTGTAACTTAAAGGAGTACATTTTAAATAAGCAAACAGCTGGCAGCACACCTTCACAGCACTAAGAGCAGCTTAGTGCACATCCTGCTTTGTCTTACGTATTTAGCACAAAACAATGCTAAGTCCCCTAAGGCTGCAGAGGACTCAAGGGAAAGTCATGCATTCTTCAAAAGAAATAGACACAACAACACTGCCATATAGGCTGACTGCAGGGGAGAGGACCTGAATTCCTGGAATGGCTGCTGCCATTCACAACCACAGTCTGTGCCTTACCTACACTTGTCTAGAGTTGGTCACTGGTTTCCACAGCAGCTCAGCATGAGTCTGTCAGGGCTCCGTTTAGAGAAGGGCCAGGGTCCCTAGCAATTGGATTTTAAAAGGATGCTGGGAGAGGGGAGATGGAAAGTCTTTACCTCCTGTACTTCTTTCCAAAGGTGGGCATTAGGGATGAGGGCTTGAAGGATACCCCGCCTTCCCCTCCCCTAGTAAGTCATATCATAGTATATTCCTTATTGCTTTGTAGAGGTGTGAAGGTTGGACAATGAAGAAAGCTGACAGGAAGAAAGTTGATTCATTTGAAACGTGGTGTGGGAGGAGAGTTTTATGGACAGCATGGATCATCAAAAAGACATATAAGTGGGTTCTCAATTAAATCAAGCCTGAACTGTCCCCTAGTTTACAAAACCTGAGCCAGGTTGTTAACAACAGGATGTTTTTTTTTGGGGGGGGGGGGCGGCACTAAAGAGAAACAACAGCACCTCACACACACACACACACACACACACACACACACACACACACACACACACACACTGCCCTCCCAATATGGGCACTGCTTACAATGCTAAGATAGAAGTGGAGATCTGCACGCTCAGCTGATCCCATAATAGAGCTATCAGGGGTGTCAAACACACGGCCCTTGGGCCAGAACTGGCCTGTCCAGGGCTTTTATCTGGCCCGCAAGCAACTGGTCATTGCTGTTATTGCCAGATGACAGAGACTGTGTATTACGTCCCAGTATACTGTACTGTCCCAGTGCTAATGCATAATGGGTGGCAAAAGTGGAAAGGCGGGCATCAGGAAGATACTATAAAAGGAAATACTGTAAGAATGGTAATGTTTTAAGCATATTTGTATTTCGTGCAAAAAATAATATTGGGTTTGCATGTGTCCTTTAATAAAGTTTATACTGCCGGTATCTGGCATTACATATTATGGCATACATGGCCTGGCCTGACAAAGTGACATTTGTGTCAGAACTGGCCCTCATAACAAATGAATTTGACACCTCTGAATAAAGCCCAAGAACAAAGTCCCCATAATATAACAAAGCTGTCTGCAGAGTACAAGCTACCCTTATGTCAGGCAGAGACAGAAACTGCACTTATCCCTGTTCTAATACCCTAGCTGCAGGAAATCACAAGGTTTAAGCTTCGTGCAGCAGAAAGAAACCAGCAACCTAATACCCAGCCCTGGTCTCTACCCCCTGAGGAAAGAAAAGAGTATTCCTGGTTCTTTGGTTACTTTGTAACACCCCCAACAGTGACCCAGAGAAGCTTCTATCGCTCTCTTCTTTTCCATTTTACCCTCACAACAAGCCCTGTGAGATGGCTTAGGCTGTGTGTATGACTGGCCCAAGGTCACCCAGCAAGCTTCTGTGACAGGACTGCAGATTTGGACCCAGGTCTTCCAGACCCTAGTCCAACACTCCAACTACTGCACCACACCAGCTGTCAGTCTGAGACTTAGCTGAAATGTAGCTGAAAGGGGGTGGATCCTATGACAGCTGAGCCTTTGATTCCCTTGTTAGATCTCATGTCTGAGGCACACAGGACTAACAACAACCCAACAGGTTTGAAACTGGGGAAATTGTCTTTTTTTCCCCTTCAAAAGAGAAACAGAAAAGGAGGATGGCAAGTAGAAAGGGAAAAAAGGCAGCCTCCATACAGTCTATTGTCATTCTGTAGCAAAAGGCAGACTCGGAGCCTGTCTAGCCATGGCTATCTGTTCTCCAGCATGGCTTCTGTCTCCACAGACAGAAAAGAAATGGGGGGAAGTATTCTCATGGAGCCAGTGCACTGTCAATCAACCAAGTCCTGCTGACTGTTCCACTAATGGAAGGCTTCACTCACATGTACTGGATCATGCTCTTCAGAGAGGAAGCATATGTACTATTATTTCTGCTTTACACGTTAAGGGAAGACTTCCAAACTATAAGGGAAGATTTCCAAACTATAAGCAACAAACATGCACATATTTACTGCCCAAACAGTCTAACAGTACAGTTCAGAGTTACTCCAGTCTAAGCCATATGATTTCAATGGACTGGAGTAATTCTGCACAGAAGTGTACTGTAAATGCTATACAGAGCAATTCATTATTTTGTTTAAATTAAGGAGACGGAAAAACTTGCTATCATACTTGTAAGCAGAATGCAACAACAGATGACCATATTATTGTCATTTCAATAGTCTCAACAGAACATTCATTCAAGCAAGTATACTGTGGATAACAGCTGTAGTTTCTAATTCTGAAATACACTTGGAACTTTGAAAGACACCAATCCTTCTCAGGTACAATAATTTTTATTTATTGATTTTTTATTTCTAGGCCACCCTCCCTGCGGTCGGGCTCATCTGATATCTATTTGGCTTTTAAAATCTTTAGCAGCTTCACAGTCATAAAATGAAGTCTTGTATCTGACCGGGTGTTGCTATGGTAACTTGCAAGGTTGTAGAGTATTAAGACCTTTCAGAGTGAAGGGCTGGAAGGAATAATGATAGAAACATGTAAATAAAATGTTTGTGAGAAAAATAACCCAAACAATATTTGGCAAGTTCTGCTTCCAAAGCTTGGAGTCTGGGAATTATCAAAAAGAGAGTGCTCTCTAATGAAGGACTAAACAAAAGCAAACAGGGGGCCAGAGGGCTACTTCACATTACCTTTTTACTATTTATACAGGGCCATCTGATCGCAGGGAGCTATAGTTCCCCAGAATGATCAAGAGTGTACTGGGTGGGATGTGCCCCTAACACAAAGGCCTGTGCGCTGCAAGGCAATCCGCTTCTGAGAGGAACTGCAAAACCAGGTTGCAAAACAGCTGGATAGTGTTCCCTCTAAGCTGAGTTAGTGTGAGCTAGCTCACAAATTTTCAGCCTCTGGCTCACACATTTTTTGTCTTAGCTCAGGAAGGATGGCTCCAGAGCAAGCTAATTTATGCAGTAGCCATATTGCTTGCTCACAACTTTAATGCCAGTAGCTCACAAAGTAGAATTTTTGCTCACTCACAAGACTCCATGGCTTAGTGGGAGCATTGCATGCTGGGTCAGCATTTGGTTCCATGCAGTGTTCCCTCTAAGCTGAGTTAGTGTGAGCTAGCTCACAGTTTTTTAGTCTCCAGCTCACACATTTTTGTCTTCGCTCGGGAAGGATGGCTCCAGAGCAAGCTAATTTATGCAGTAGCCATATTGCTTGCTCACAACTTTAATGCCAGTAGCTCACAAAGTAGAATTTTTGCTCACAAGACCCCACAGCTTAGAGGGAACATTGCTGGACATACCATCTAAAGGTGAATATCTAAAGTCAGTAAAAGCAAATTGAGGCCCCCTGGCGAGGGGGAGAAACCAGTGGAATCTGTATAATCAACAGAACCTGGTGTGCACACAGACTGGTTGCTTTATATAATAACTGAAAACACAGATGCAAATGTAAAACAACCACATCTTTTAATAGAAAGCAACAAACATGCAAATAGCAGGTATAGAAATTTATTTGAACCAACGTTTTTACTATAAGGTAAGTTATTTTAAACATTGATCCAAGCCCCCATATGTTTGCAAGTTAAGGGAAAATATTGCACTTCGCATTTTCTAGCACCCCTCATACACGGCAAAACATTTTTAAAACATTTTGCTTATTTTACTTGCACACTCTCGCAAGTCATGCACACATTCATTCAAAATCAAAATGTTAGGTTACCCAAAAGCAAAACCTTAAAATTGCACTAAAGCTTTGTAAGGAAAAATATAATTCGTGACTTATACAAATGTCATGGCGTCTCGGTGCATTCAGAGAAGAGCCAATTACTCTTCATCTTCGTTTTCGTTTTCTTGGCCAGACCCTTCAGACCTGTCACCCTCTAGACGGTCTGCAGGACAGAAAGAGCAATTTTTAAAAGGAAAAGACATTTCATGTAGTTTTTCCAATTTAGAAAACAAAACTGCATAATGTTTCTCTCAATTTTAGTTTGGTGCACCATGCCAATGAACCAAACACAAATACATAGAATAGACAGGCACACATACTCTGCTAGAAGTAATCGCTTTGGGTACCACAGAGGGAGAAAAGTGGGCTAAAAATGTTTACGTAAGTAAATGTTAAAGAGGGAAGCTTAATGGGGGACAAAGAGTAACCAGCATTACAGATTCTGAGCAGAAGCTTCTGCAGAACTTTGCACAGGGGCTGGGGATAATCAGCAAGGTGGCTGACTTGCTCTGGAGCAGGACTAGTCAATGGAAGGCCTGCAGGATGCTCTTGCCCCATATAGTTTGCTTCATCTGCATTTACACAGACCTCAGAAAGTAGTCATTTTTAAAAAATGGCTAGAAAAGTGTATAGAAATAGTCTCCTACATAAGAAATAGAGTGAGTCAGAAGAGTGTCTAAAATCCTCCTACCTGCTCTTATGTGGTTCAGAGATGCCAACATCCTTAGCATAAAAGAAGCTGGAACAGTAATTGTGTTTCTTGTTTCTTCCAGCATTAATTCATTTCGCGTTATAACCTACAGACAAGAAGGGGGGCGGGGATAGTTACAGAACAAGTTACAGGACAAGAAAGGGAACAGGGGACAGTTACTGAACAAAAGAAAGTCAGAATAAATAAATAAAATAAATAAATAAAATAAAAGAAGGCCAAGTGCTTCTTCTACATATCTGACTGTACAATAAAGAGAGAAAAGGCCTTCTCTCTGCCTCAGAAAGCTGCTGCCAGAGCAGGTAACAGTGAGTCAAATGGACCAAACTGGTCTTTTGTGTCAGTATATAAAATTCTACATTAGTCAAGATAGACTTTCATGACACATACAGTTCTTAAACTGGGGGGAAAAAAAGGGGGGGAACTCAACCCAGGGTATGACCATGAACCAAATAGGGCTAAGCTAAACCATATATATGAAAAAGTACAAATATTTATTAAGGTGTACATGTGTTAAAACTTTCCTGATTAAAAATTGCTTTGTCTAAAATCAGACTGTAACAGCTTGTCCACTTTACATACAAATGATGGGTAAAAACTTTACAACCAAAGACCATATGCGTTTCGGCCCCTAAGGGCTTTCCTCAGTGGTCACTATTATCTATATATTCTAGACACACATTCAAAGACCTGTTACAGAATTCTAGTATCCATATAATTAAACCAGATGTTGTTTCCTGAAATTGTTCAAAGAAAAATAAAGGGGGGGGGGGAGAGAAACATCTTCATTATTTTGTCCAAATGTATAAAATAAACCATTATTAAATAAAAAAAGATTCTATTAAAGATAAAGTTACCTTGTCAACTTATAATTGGACTCCTGGTATTAGTGATGTAACAGGTCTTTGAATGTGTGTCTAGAATATATAGATAACAGTGACCACTGAGGAAGGCCCTTAGGGGCCGAAACGCGTATGGTCTTTGGTTGTAAAGTCTTTACCCATCATTTGTATGTAAAGTGGACAAGCTTTTACATACAGTTCTTGCCAGTTTAGTGGTGTGCATGATATTTAAACACTGATTCCAGTAACAAATAGTTCCTTTCTATATCATTATTTACTTGTAGTAGCATTTCTATCTGACCTACAAGCATCCTGGCTTCCAATTTTATGTTTCACTGATAAAGAAATCATACCCTATTAACATCTCTCTGTGGTATTCATTTATGAAATAAACGCTTTGTTCCTAGTTGCACATAAGTGTTAAAGATGTGGTATTAGAGATGTGGAGAAAATATCAACAACAGTAATCCCAGGAAAGTACAGCATTATTAAGGAGACTGTCATAAGCTCTGACAAAAGTTACTTTGTACTTCTTTCAGAAGGAACTTTTGGGAAATAGCAGTTTTAATACAGCAAAATATAAACATCTTACCTCATCAGCAAGCTTGCGATTAAAAATCTTGGACTCTTCTAGCGGTGACCAGATTTTTATATCATAATCAATACCCGATGAGGCTAGAACTAAGCAATTATTTAAAAATTATTTTAAAATATATTAGAAATATGCTGCAAGTTCTTATTTTCTTCACTTCTAAATTCACAAATACAATGTGCTATATTATCAATATCAAGCAATATGAATTCAGGAGACAACTCTTCCATGTTCTTGAGGAGAAATGAACATTTGGTACTTCCAGCCAAAAATAAAAACAAAGCCTATTCAAAATAAAGCCAAATAAGCACTAGCCTAATTGTGGTAATTTTGCAATATGTAGCACTCAGGCAATATGCCACTTTCTTTGGAAGGAATAGCTACACTTCAGAAACTTCACTCACCCCACATCCTTCAACTACAGATCCCCCCGCTGCTGCTGGAACTCTGCTTGCTGATATAAGAGCTCCTTGCCATTGCCACTTCATTAATGATGAAGGCATAGGGTTGCCAAGTCCCTCCTGTCAACCAGCAGGGGATGGGGGGACTTACCAGGAGCAGGAGGGAGGCCCAGCTGATGTTGCAACGCCGCCATGTCTATGTCACTTCCAACATGTCCTGGAAGTGACGTTATCACACAGCGGCATCAGGGCAACACTCTGGTTGGGCAAAAACTGTATGGTAAATTTGACTTCTACCACAGAAGTTTTACCCAAATACCAGAGTATTATCCTGACATGATGACGTCACTTCCACGTCCCGTTGGAAGTGATGTAGACATGTTGCTGCAATGCTGACTGGGCCTCACTCTTTTTCCAGGTAAGCCCCCCCCCCCGGCCAGCTGATTAGCAGCGGGGTGGTGGGGCCTGGCGGCAAGGAACCCCTGTCTTCACTGGGTGGTCTGGCCAACCCTACGAAGGCAAGAGCACCTGACATTAATAAGGGACCTTGTTTTCATTTCATTTTTGTCTAATCTGTAGGGCAAGTGTGCTACAATTAGAGGTCCAGAAAATCCACAACAGAGGGACAGCATCTTAGAACAATTGGAGGATTAGTCAAATAATGAGATTATAACCACTAGCTGTGATGACTGAAGAGAGCCTCCTTCTACAGAGGGAGTATATCTCTGATTAACTATGCTAGGGGGCAACATCAAGGAGAAGCCTTAGCCTATACGCCCAGTTTGTTTGGTACACCAGGGCAATTAGTTGGCCACTATATGAAGCAGCATGCTGGACTAGATGGACTAGTGGTCAGATCCAGTTGGCTTTATTTACGCCACATGTAAAACAACAATTGTATGTAAATTCACCTCTGAAAGGACTGTTCTACAATTGCAACGGAAGTGCCAAAACGCACTACAGACATTTTTAATCTTTCAAAAAAAAAAAAAGGTCACCCGGAAAAAATGGTTTGGGTGATACACAGTCTCAAGAAAAATATGTGTAAGCAAATGGAGTCAGTACAAGGGTAGAAAGAAACTCAGCATAGTTATCCTTGTGCAATACTGAAAGCAGCTTACAATTTAGCAAAAACTTGTTTACATGCCACTTTTCAACCATAATTATAAGGGGCAATCTTTAATATTCCCATTTTCATTCCATTTTTCACTAACACACTAGAATCAAAGTAGCCTAAAAACAGATATGCATGCCCATAACCCAAAGCTCAATGGATGTTTTCATTGGGTAGAAGGGAAGACGAGGCTGTTATAAACAAAATCTCCTGACTGAAATATCTTCTTTGGTTAAACTATTTAAAGTTTACAGCCTTATGTAGAACCCACTTGCATGTTCCCTATATATGGCTGCAGTGCTACAGCATTTTTCTGCAATGGAATGTGTTGTATTCTATACCTGAGCAGATGGAATTCTTCAGCCTGCATCCAATGGGATTGCTGTGCAGAATGTAGTGGTGCCAAGTGTCATGAACAGCTATAGGAGACTACTACCAATGATGTAAATAGTGATGTGGCAATACAGCCCTGCCCTTATATCTGTGCCACTGCTATGTTTAAAAATATACGTCACTTGATGTTAAATATTTCATAGACTGAGCTCAATCTTGCTATGCCATTCCAAAGTTGAAACATTCACGTAGCCTTTTGGAAAAAAGCGCCAAACACCAACAAGGACATCTCCTTCCCCTCACAATACTTTCCCATTTTGTTAACCTTTTGCTTTTATCTCATTTAAGAGTCTATGCTTTCCTACTTTTAACTCTGGAGCAACAGTATTTTTTTAAAAAACACCACAGTCACAATTTATTAAATTCCTGAGGTAGCTATCGCCTTCCTGATCTATTGCTTATCTATTATGCTTCGGCTACAGAGAACAGTATTATGTTCAAACAGAGCTTGTAAGAGTCATATGTGAGGTAGGGCGTGCACTCACTGGTCCTGGACAAATATGAATTCTTTCAATACCAGTGCAGGGATAAGTGAAAAGAGAAGCATTCTGGAAATTGGTAAGATCCTTTTCACTTCTGGGTGTACATATAAACTTTCAAGAAAATCTTTTTCCTCTCACATCTAGGTCTCATTTTTAATAGAACAATTTTTTGAACAAACAGATTATTGACTGCTTTATGACCTGACACTAGCATCTAGTTAACATATTAGTAAAGTCCTTCAATCACAACCCATTTTTTAAAAAAACATGTCCTATTATTTAGGTAGAATATGTGCCACACAGCCAGCTTTCAAGGGCAATCCTACAAGCTATGTAAGAGTAGGTGTACTGAAGACAGAAAGTGACTTACTTGGGTCAAATGGATGTGGCTGCAGACAGTTCACCACATGGTTATCTGCTTCCAAGAGCATCAAGTGCTCAGCAGTATGCCGATCCCAAATGAAAATATGGCCACAATCTGAACCTGGCTTCTTTTATCTACAGGAAAACATAAGTTACAATCCCAAAAGACATTTTAATTATGGTTGGCATTCTTAACTGAAAAACATGGAAGCCAAACATCAGCAACATGAACCAAATACAATATATAAAATGAAATGTTTTTTTCAAACTCTAAGTTACCAGCATTCAAAATTCAGACTGAAAACACAAAGCAGACAAGACATGATATCCAAATGTATAATTGTGCTACATAAGTAGCAGTGGACAGAGGAAAGAAAGGGCAAAAATTCAAATTTTCACAGTAGCCTCAGACTTGCAGTGGTCAGGAGAATCTGGTAGTGGGAATATAGCAAGCTTGAAGTAGAGCTTTAAAAAGAAACAGGAAAGAAATGCAGGTGAGTCACTGGCAGTATTATGGGGTTATGTTATAGAAACAAAAGATGTTGTCAGGGAGATGTGTTGCTGAACTGATCAGGATTCAAGAACAGTGACCACAATACTATCAAATTCAACATGTGTATAAAAAGTATATATAAAAAGAAAAGTCCAGCACAGTTATATTTAATTTTAAAACAAGAAACTTTTAAAGAGGAGGTTATTTAAAAGGAAATTAAGGGGGAAGCCACTTTTAACAGACTATGCCTGTCAGATAAGCTAAACTGGCCCCTGCTCTCCCTGTTTACCTTGTACTGACATGCCTATGCAGCCTCAGTACTCAGATATCCCCATCCCACTGACAGGAGCTGACACATGCTCACTTCCTCCCAAACAAAGAGATTTTTAAAAAATGTTTTCAGAATGATGTAGTTAAGATGAAATTCACACACTACCTGTAGCACATGGTGTGCTTTTTTATATACATACTGTACACATAAATGGGTTGAAAACTTTCATGTTCTAGTTAGAAGACACTACGCAGGCAATATATAAAGACTAGATCACTATCTTTTGATTTGTTATTTTATACAGACAACTGGGTTTAGGGCAGTCTGTGCCATCAGATAATTATACAGTATTTTAATACATTATGATAGAACTGCACACACTTTACATTTCATTATAATGTCACACTCTCTCTCTCTCTTCTAAAGCATATATGCATAACAAATACTTATCACAAATCAAAGGATGACCTTAGCAAGAAACAATGTACCATTGTCCGGGAATTACGATGACCTTTATAAACCATTTTTATCAGAGGACGTCTAATATTCAAGGTTTCCAATTCTTCCATCTCTTTTCTTTCTTTTCTTCTTCTGAAGAGTTCCTGGATACGAGCGACAGCAGATCGCCTAAGAATTAAGAACAGATTGACCATCACCATCACAAAGCTACATTATTATGTGGATATGAAGAAGCCCCTGAACAGCCTGGCTGCTTAAACCTCAATTGCTGCTGTGGGATTTACAAAGACTAATTGTATGCAGAAAACCAGAACACAATCCACAGAATACTTTTCATCAAGATGAACCAAATGATACATAACAGTGTGCAAGCTTTCAGGTTTACCAGAACTCTTAGTCAGGCTGGATGTTATTTTTTAAAAAATATTTAATACGAGAAAGGAAAATTCCTCAGAATGTGTCGGTGAGCCCTGGTCACGCCTGCATTGTATGCAGAAGCTATTTCAAATGATGCTGGCTTTACGTTACACCCGGCTTTTCAGGCAACTGTATGTAGATCCATTGCACAGAAACCTTTGCTATGTATAAAGCTGCTGATCGCTCTGTTTCCAAACAGGTAGCAAGTTCAAGCCTACCGATACAGCAGCTTGTGAAAATTCCCCTTCAAATGCTGTAAAAAGCACAAATAGAACATGTGACTTCTTTCAGCATAATGAACTCATTAGTAGTCACCAACACCAGCAGGCTTTATTGAAAATCACCTGCTTCCACCTAGCCATAAAAAGGCTAATTCCAATTGTCTAGACTTAGCCTGGTATGATAAAATGTAATGTATTTTAACATATGCACATTAAGCTACTTTCAAACATGCAACTCCCATCTAAATTCTATGGCAACAGTCCAATGAAATTTTGTTCATTCACACTTGAATTGGCACAGAAAACATTTCTTGAAGGAAAACAAGAAGCAAAAAACAATGACTGTTTTTCATTTTAATTGTGGGTGATTTTTTTCCATGTGAATTCTTGTTAAATCATGGAGAGATGAAGTTTGGGGAAAAAATCCACCAATTAGTTTGATACTCCTAACACATTTCCATAGATGCCATTCAGGTTAATAGTAGTAACAGAAGATGATATCCTGTGGATTAGATTTTTATTCTGTTCTTCAGATAAAAACAGCCTTCCCCCAAATTCAATGCATTGTGTTTGTGGCAGGCACTTTATAAGACATGGTACAGGCCCTGCCTTCAGTCTTACATAGTAATAGACAATATACACAAGAGAAGGGGAGTGGAAGGGAAAAATAACTAAAGAGGGATCAATTTGACTATTGATTTAGAAAATTTTAAAGTTGCCTCTCCAGAGGCTTGCTCAAGGCAGGTGCCGGAAAGAAGAGTCACTAACAAGTGCCTATATGTGGGGTGAAGCCCTGCTTACTGTAGGGGTCCACAACCTTTTTGAGCCTGTGGGCACTTTTGGAAGTCTAACACAGCATGGTGGGCATAGCCACAAAACAGCTGCTGAAGGAGGTGAAGCCAGCCACAAAATGGCTGCTACAACTTACTTTCAGTCAGACAGTGAAAATCCTTGTCTGGTGGTGGCAGCTACTACCAAAGCAACATTTTAAAAAATATGCACAAGCAATCAAATCTCCAATGACCAATCAGAAGCCATGCTGGGCAAATGCCCCACCTGACCCCACCCACTTGCAAAAAACACTTGGGGGGGGGCACCAGAAAAGGTGTCAGTGGGTGCTGTGGCACCCATGGATGTGACATTCGGACCTCCCGTCCTACTGGGACAGAAAAGATGAAATCTAACCAGTGACCCTGAAGGTTCTTCCTTCAAACAATTCTGGAACTATTTACACTATATACATAAAGAACTCTTCATTCAAATCTCCAACGTATTCCCCACACCACACACCGTTTCATGCCAATGTAATTCTATAGTGCAGTTTCCGACAATAAATCTGTACCTCATGCCATTCAGATAAAACAAGGTTGTACAGTATTATTCTGAATCTCTGCCATTATGGGGTGTCAATCTATATAGCTGAAAGTTTAATCTTCCAAGATATGCTTAAATATACCAGAAATGTTGCTGAAATTTTTCTGAAAGCTGCATTTTAACATCTGTCAATCAGCATGAAGTAAACAGTCATTAGTAAACAACCGGGAAGCATTATTTTGAGTTCAACTAAGATCATCAAACAAATCTTCACTGACTGTCTCTGTCAGTGAAGAAAAGTAAGGCATATAGGCCAATTTATTCTCTCCATGGTTATATGCTGAGAATTTACCAGGATACCAAGAGGAGGGCCTACTCATCTTCCCAGATGTAATAAATATCCTCTTGTAGTACCTCAAAAGAAAGAAGTGTTTTTTTCTGTCAAGTCACAGCTGACTTATGGTGAGACCGTGGGGTTTTCAAGACAAGAGACGTTCAGATTTGGTTTGCCATAGCCTGCCTCCACATCACAACTCTGATATTCCCTTGTGGAATCCCTTCCAAATACTGACCAGGGCCAACCCCGCTTAGCTTTTGAGATTGGATGAAACTGGGCTACCCTGGGCTATCTGGGTCAGGGCAGGAAAATTTTGCATGCGTGTGAATTCTTGTTCTATGTGGTGGGAAGGAGGGCAAACAGTTGCCCCACACTATTTTCTGAACCATGCAGCTCAATTTTGAGCTCCAGGATGCTAGAATATTACAATTCCCAGAGATGATGTTCTTTCATGTCCTTATGAATATTACCTATTCACCATTTTGTTCAAGACACGGGGTTGGATCCCATAATGCATTCACTGGTGGTTGTGGAGCTTCACTGACGGAAGAGGGAACAGCTGGCAACGTTGCTGCCTTCACCCTCCACAAGGGAGCCTCCTGACCCAAATGGGTATTTGTACACATGGGTTCCCTGACTTTGGGAATCAACCTTCCTGGAGTTGGAGAGGATTGTTGTGGGGAAGGAAATACAGGAAAGATCCAGTCTTTATGCTCATGAGTCACAGTATATAACCTGCAGATAAGTTCAGTAGGGCTGAGGGGGCCTTAGCTTGTTTGGTGTGGTCTGTGAAGCTCAGTAACCCCTTCCCCTTTGTTCCTTTTAGCATGATCAGGCATTTCCTTACATTATACAAGTGAATCCCAATGAGCACTTCTTACTTTTCCATGACTGAGATAACTTATCAAAGCCTCCAACATGGCCAGAAGACTGGTAGATGTGCACTTAACTTTGCTCTTGTTCAGAAGGTGATGCTTTTCAGAGCCCCCAAATTGCTTTTTAAATTTTCCAGACCAAAGAGAAACCAGGGGGGGGTTCTTAATCAGCAAACTACTTTTTCAACTCCAGAAGCTTTAAACAGAAAAACAAATGCGAACATGAAATGTTCATTCCATATGGATCCCAATTCATCATTCTTGCATGTAAGAAATGTCTTTTAAGTTTGTCCAGATAGTTTCATCAGCTAGTGAACAATGTGTTCAAACAATACCAATTATTTCAAAATAGGTAACCTATCAATAGACCTTGTAAATAGTGGCACATGCAAAATACACTACGTGCTTTAATAGATAAAATAGATGGGCTTCAGATTTACTTACATTTTTTAATACTGCAGTTATCTTTAATGAACACACTGAATAGGTTAATAAAGTTGTTAAACTTTTACACAGCAATTGGTTTGCACTATTGCTGAGCACAACATGCAGTCACTCTGTTCTTCACCCTCACTATATTGAAGTTTAGTAGATTTAAAACGGAGTAATACAAGAGATGGTTAGATACTGCATCAAAAATCTAATATATCAGAATTCCATATGGAATGGGAATTTTGAATTACCTCATTATTCTATCACCTACTGCTGTTCCTCTGATATATCTAATGAAAGGAATAACAGCTGAAGTCATTCAAATAAAAATTGCATGTACGGTCTTTAAAAGTAATAGTGTAAAATGAGTTCTAAATTAAATTTTTCAATTTCAAATTTATATTGTTTTCCAGATTACTTCTGAAGAGATGAAGTGAATCAAAAGATGTTTTCTGCACCATTATGGTTTCTCTTGCATGTCTCCATCCCTCTTGTCTCTAGCAAAAACCCTAAATGCATTTGCCAAGTATGTGGCTTACCATCAGTACCCTTGGTATTTGTAGCAACTTCCAACTTTACATAAAAGTTGGATGCAACAATCCATGGGTGCAAGGACTGCTGATCTTTCCCTTGTCTTCAGCAGTATTTTTCCATTCTAGGAAATCTGATTCTCCCTGACTCATGGGAGCCATGTGGACTAATAGCATGTGCATTTAGGGGGCTGCATGGGAAGGAGGCACAATCACCCTATCCTCTGTCTTACATCAGTAAGCTGTAGCTCTGCTGAGAGGAGGAGGAGTGATTCCCTCCCCATTCCCCCCCTCCCAACAGCCTTTTGACCCATGTCCAAATCCCATGAATTTGGGAGTGGATCTTCCCCAGGGTCTCAAATTATTGCTAGTGACAAGGGAAAGATCTGCAGCTTCTGTTGACAGATATCGCAATCTAATCCAATAGTTATTAACACGTTGAAGTCACAGCATAAAGGTTCAAAAACTGAACTGGTCACATAAAATATATAAAATTTGTACATTTGAACTATTTTTGTTGTCTATATCTAGTAGGTCACACATTGAAAGGAGAAGTAATCAAACTACTAACACAGAATTTATTAGTTAATATATATACCACTCTAAACTCCTTAGAGAACGTGAGTAACAACAATAATAGTTTGGGTTATCACTTTCTGAAGAGGTAAAAATAGTTCTAACTTTTGTGACTAGAGGCAGAAAACTTCCCTATTTAGTAGTTAATAAAACACAACACATGTTTTCTCCCTATATTGATCTGCTATATTTCACTATTGCAATTCTGCATATTATCCTTATTCAACAAAGGAAGAGAAAGGCCAATTTTGTATGCACACTAACTTTAAATGGGACTAAGCCATAATTCATCATTGCAGAGCGACATATGTAGTCTTACTCAGGACCTTAAAATATTAGAGAAATGGAAATTATTGAAAAATAATAAAGATGATTGGGATATTACCTATTCTTGTGGAAAACAGTAGAATATCTAACTTGATTATTTATCCTAAAAATCTACTGTATCTCAAGTTGTTTCAATACACACATGTATCAAAGAAGCTATATTGGGAATATGGCATTCTCAAAATTTCAGGATACAACCTAACTTAAAAAAATGGCAAAAAATAATATATAAACCCAACCACATTTTAGCGCAAGATCCCTATATACTTTCATTTTCTATTAGCTGCTAAAAGCATGCCTAAATGAAGGAAAAGTCTTGCAAGACTTCCAGAAGACACACTGGCTCTTAAATCCAATCTGCTTCACAACTGTGAAGAAATTACTGAGAAAAACCCTTTGTGTACACTTATTATGCAAACATGCCACAGAGAATACATGGGTAAACAACTTCTAAATCCATGTAATGTAAGACCCACATGACAAACTAAAAATATGCAGAAACGTATGCAAATCTAGTTCATATTCTAAAAATAATTTGTTTAAGCAGAGGCAACCGCAACCACAACTACAGATCTAGCAGGTCAGTGAAATGAAAGAATAATTCTTCATGCCCATAAGTATATTGCAAGTTGCCAGCAAGATGCATATGACCCTGTAGCAAGAAGCTTAGCATAAAGTTCCCCACATTCTCCTCAAACAAAATGACCAAGTATTAGGGAAGGGTGGTGGAGGGAAGGTATACTGCAATACAAACCTGTGGCCTGCTCCTCCACGATACCTTGCACCAGGTATCAGCACAGGGTCATCATCACTATCATCAGTTTCCTGGAAAACAGAACTCCTTGTGGATGATTCTTCATGAGAAGCGAGGCCCGAGGAATCGGGCTGGGACTGAGGTTCGTGATTTGTATTATTTAGGTTGTCAGTGGACTCTCTATTTTGCTGAGTCAGACCTTCTTGCTCTTCTGCTTTGCTTGACAACCTGCCAGACTCCAGGGGAGTGTTTAAGTCCAGGTGAGAATCATCTCCTTGTTCCATACTAGTCTCAGGCTGGTCAGATGCATCATCTGATAGAACAATGAAAACCTGCTAAGTTATCACGCTGACTAGACTTGGTGTACGTTTGAGAACGTTATAAGGTTATAAAATAATATTAATAGAGATAAATTGCTGACAGAGCTATAACTAACAAATGTAACTAGAAATGACAAACCCAAAGGATGCGGACAACTGTATTATACACTAATATGTAACATACCTGAATGTGGTGTTCCAACATTTTCATTCGTAAGTATCAGCTCTTCAACATTTGTAATATCCTCATGTGATTCTTCAAGGACTCCTGAAATTCAGTATTAAAAATATGTAATGAGGTTTGCCTCTGTATGGTTAAAATGGTTATAAAAAAACTTGATAGCCTAGTAGAATGACCTTTGCAAAAAAAATTAATTGAAAAGCTTCTATAATGCATCAATCATCTACATATTAAATGTGAAATAAGAGGAATGAAAAAGAAGGCTGCCTGATTCCAACTACTTATGTTAATACTTCTTACAATATACACATAGCACATTCTGTGGAAAAGTAATATAATTAGCCTAAGTAGTTGAAATCTACTGGTCAATTGCAAGCAGAACTGAGATATATCAATAATCACAAAACTATTTCTAGTCATTTCTTGAATTAGCATAACTCATGCAACCCAATGGATGGGATCCCACAGATCCATTCTGCCAGCAGCAGCATTTTCCTCAACTGCAAGGAGCATCCCACAGATGCAAGAGGCTCCTTGTACTGCCTTTAATGGAACAGATCCGTAGGATCTAATCTAACCCTCCTTTGCAAAGCATTTTATGGGTTGGATCCCACTTCCACGGTCAAAAGGACCTCCACTCTTGGATAACAAGTTTCACAGCTCCGCCCTCCCTCAAGCAGTCTGAAATGCCTCCTGAGACTCTGCTCCTCCAAGGAAGGCCTTGCACCTGTGGAAATGCAGTGCTGGATCCAACCCTACATGCTGGCTTGTTCATAACTGTATTTTAAAAGGTTTTTAAATATTTATTACCTGTCATGAACTATGAGAGATTAGTATTTTGTAATCCATGATACCATTTTACATGGATCTGAACAGATGGTTTTCTTGGCTGAGACTGAAGCCCCAATGAAACAAGAACCATGAAATCAGTACCATGAGTCCAAAAGTACTTTTAACTTATTTTTCTCTAAAAAGAAAATTCCCATACTATATGCCAAGTTACTTCTGTACCTAAGAATAGTTTCAAAAGCACGGCATTGGGCTCTGCTAGTGCAACAGACATCAATTCAGCTGCCTTGGCAGCCACTGTGAGGGCAAAAACATTTTGTAAAATAAGTAAAATAATTAATTCCACTAGGCTACTGCAACCCCACCTCCTCATGAGTCCAGCTTTGCTTAAGCATTGTTATCAGGTTGGAAAGTTTATCTTACACATGGTAGACACAGATTCAGGTGGGAAGCCTTGTTGGTCTTAAACAACAGAACAAAGTTTGAGTCCAGTGGCCCCTAAGAGCCAGTTTGGTGTAGTGGTTAGGAGCACGGACTCTAATCTGGGAGAACTGGGATTGATTCCCCACTCCCTGCCCACACATGCAACTGCTGGGTGACCTTGGGTCAGTCACAAAGTTCTCTCAGAGCTGTTCTCTCTCCTCGAAAGAGCTCTCTCACCCCCACCTACCTCACAGGGTGTCTGTTGTTGGGAGGGGAGGGGAAAGAAGATTGTAAGCTGCTCTGAGACGCCTTCTGGTAGTAAAGGACGGGGTATAAATCCAATCTCTTCTCCTTCTTCTTTAAGACCAACAAAGTTTAATTCTAGATATAAGCTTTGTGTGCATGCCCAGAATTAGACTTTGTTGGTCTTAAAGGTGACACTGGACTCAAATTTTGTTCTCGTAGACACAGAAATGTTTTAATGTTCAAAGACATAAAGGTAGAATATGGACCTTGCTATAGCTATAACTCCACATCTTACTTGATTCTTCACTCTCTGGTGTTGGTGCCTCTGAGCTCTGGGTTCTTAGGGATTCTTCCTGGCCTTCAGGCTTGCTGTGACTTCCACTCCCTCTGGAACTTGAAGCTGTGCTGCTCCTACCAACAAGACCATGCAAAAAGTCAGACACATGCAGTATGAAAACTACAAAAACAGGACAATTTTACTACCACTTCTAATAATCTTTAAAGGTTTGTTTACATTTGTAAAAAGCCAGCTGAAAGACATTTTAGGACAAAGTTTCAGAAACTTTTTGCAAAATCTACCTAATTACTGTTCAATCATATTTATAAAATCACAATACATGCTTGACCCTACAGCATTTATATCATGAGGTCCCTTCCACCTTGTCTCCCATCTATATGAAACCACTGAGAGACACTGTTCAGAGGCATGGAGTGAAGCGTCACCAATAGGCAGACGATGCCTACCTGTATTCCTCCCTATCAACTTAATTAGGTGGATCCCTGAAGCTCCTGACAATCACTTAGAGAAAGTAATGGGATTGATGAGGGCCAATAAACTGAAGTTCCATGCAGACAGTACTGAAATACTGCTGGTCAGTGGAAAAGCCAATTGATAACAATGTGGGGTCAGCCTGTGCCGGAGGGGGTTGCACTTGGAAGGGATGCATTTGGAAGCTCAGGTCTTCTCCATGGCACGTAATACCTTTATTTATTTATTTATTTATTTATTTATTTATTTATTGTATTTGTATCCCGCCCATCCCGTGAGCGGGCTCAGGACGGGTCACATCAACTTCAATAATACAGTAAAGTTTAAAACACAATAAAACATTTACATAAACATTTAAAATCAATAGTTATAGCTCCAGCTGATATATCAGCAATGGACATTCCTGGAAAAGCGGAATTTGTCCGCAGCGATCCATGCTCTAATCACACCCAGGTTAGATTACTATAATGTCCTCACCCCAAAGTCAGCTGATCCAAAATGTGGCAGCCAGAATACAGTTGGGGGCTGGCTACAGGCACTGTATCACCCCTGTGCTGAAAGATCCACATTTGCTTCCGTGTTGGCTCTTACTTTTTAAGGCCTTCAACAGGACCTTTGGAGTACCAGACTACTTTCTACTGTCCTGTCCAGCACATCAGGTAAGATCCATCTCCCAAGACCAGCTCTCCACCCCATCTGCAAAGGTGAGGTGGACAGTGACTAGATACCAGGCTTTTCCAATGGTAGCATGGCCTTCAGGATTCCTTCCCCTGGAAGTTCACCTAGCACCTGCTTTACTGCCTTTTAGGTGTCACACTAAAATATTTATTTTTACCCCAGGCTACTGATTAAAGAGTAATTTTTTTCAGTTGTTTTAGGGTCTGTTTCTAGTCTGAGAATGGTTTTATGGATTTTTAAAGCTGCTCAGTGTTTATTTGATGCTGTTTTTATATCCCTGGTCTGTTTATAATGACTTATAGTGATAATTATGCTGATACTGATCATTTGATACTGATAATTTATGTTGATAACATATGGTAACTTATACTAATAATTTATGTTGTTTTTTATGATTTAATGATATTGTTTTTACTTGTGAGCTAGATTTGATCAGGTATCTGTAGAGGCAGCACATACATTCCCTCAATAAATAATGTATGCATTTAATCAGGGTTAGTAGTTTCTTTAGCATGATGGTGTGTACTGATTTTTGCTACTTTTTAATATATTGTAGTAAAATAGAAAAAAGGATATACTGCACAGTTTAGTAAAAATGAAGGTTTTAGATGACAGCCTGTTGCATATCAGACCATAACAGCAGGCCTGCTGGATTACACCAAATTTCCATTTAGTCCAGTATCCACCATGATCAACCACAATGCCTACAAGCAGAGCACAGAAACAAAGCTTCCACTGTTGCTTCTCTACCACAGTATCCAGAGGTATGCCATCTTGGAACATGGAGGTTGCATTTATACACAATGGTGAATAGCTATCAATAGACCACGATTTTGTTTAATCCCCTTTTCAAGTCATCTAAGCTAGGGGCCACCGCTGTATATTATGGCAGCACACTCTGTAAGCCAATTGTTCAGTTAAAAAGTACTTTCCCCAAACTTACAAAAACCAAAATACATTAGTACATGAAATTAAAAATAAATAAATGACTGCCTCTTCACAATTTTTAAACGTTCCTTCCAGTATTTTAAAGATCTTATTCATGGACCAGATACATTTTCTAAAAACTGAACACACCATATGCTCCTTTCATTATTCTAACTTAATATCTCTTCACTAATCAGACCATTACTACAGTGCAGTACAAGACTATAAAGACAAAGCAAGGTAAAATTGCTACAATGACAGAAGACATGGCTGACAGAGAAAGCAGTCAGCTCTTACCACTCATCCGTGAAGTCCAGTTTTATTGTGCTCGTAGTTGTTCCTTCTGTACTGTAATGTAAACTTAAAACAGGTTCACCTGTTCCTGTCCGTGGGCTCATCTTTTCATCATCTGAAAACAAAGTGTATTTAATTATGACCACAACACATTATATAGTCAGATCATAATTACGAAGGCAATTTGACTTATTCTACTTAATGTGGTCATAACAATTGCTCTTGCTCTTTTAGAATCTTGTGAGGAGACTACACAAAGGTACGTGCTTACATATTAGCTAAGTTTACTTTTCAGCTCTTTGGAAAAGACCTAAAAATACCAGGAAAAGAAAGAAATGAAGCTTTACAAATGTATAACATTTCTTCAGAATCAATCAGTGCCATTCCATGCAGAGATTCATTTAACTTTTTAAAAAAACCACACAGAAATCTATTGTCTAAATATAGTACATCAGAAAGGTTCCTGACAAACATATTTAACAATTTTAAACTATGCTAAATATATGCTGACGACATATACCCAGTCAATACTTTGAAAAAATATATAACATATTTGTTCTGCTTTGAGGAGCTCTAGTGAGTAGACATGTACAAACAATTCTTACATTTCACAGAACACAAAAACTTCAGTGCAATGCATAAGTGTAGATACTTTTACAGGGGGCTACATGCAGGCAACAGAAGCTCATTTGGTGCCCACACTGCTGGGTATTCTGCTCTTGTATGAAAAGAAACTAATTCACAAAGATATAACATCCTAAAAACAACCAAATGGAGAGGAGAATGATATAAGCTGCTTTGGGTCCCCACTGGGGAAAAAGGTGAGTGTGATGGACTACATTTTTAAAAGCTTAGAAGTCCTATACAAACAGGTAAATGACTGCGAAGAGTTAATTCTTCACAGAGCCAGAGCACCTTGAGTGACAGGCTGTTCCAGGTGATCTTAGTTAGCATTTGCTGAACAGAGAAAGACTTCTGAATGGGATGCTGAGGAGAATTCAGCCTGATTTTAGCCCTAGCTACGAAAAGTCAAGTACTGACAGTTTTGGAATTCAGCCCTGACTGAGAGCAGTTTAACACAGACAGGAGAACTGGGGAAAGTTGGCAAGGACAAATGGGTAGTTAGATGGAGACTCCCATTCAGGTCAAGGAAAGGGGATAGATCTTCTAGAGAGAGAAGAAATTTCTCCACCCAGTCTAAACAGGGTGATAGCTCTGAAGAGTACAGAGATCCTTGGTCTGGTGTGGTTAGAAACTGACTTTAGAGACCTTAGGAGTCAGTTAAAAACTCAAGACGAGTACTGGTGTTTCCAGAGAAGATGTTTGGGTACTGGAAGAGTGTACCAGCCTTTTTGAAACTAAAGGAGTTAAGGGATTATTCAAAGAAAGTGTACTGAAGTGTTTGGTGAAAACACTGGAATAAAAACCTCACAATATAAAGATTTAAGTAACTGTGAAAAGCTTAATAAACTCTCTTTAGCCTGAAATATAAGAACTGAAGTCTGTGCATGTACTGATTTTACCTCAGAGTTATCTATATTGAGTTACCGCAGACATTTTACCCCTATTGCACCTGACCTTTCCTCTCTATATTAAATAAAATGTTTTGGCAATTTGGAATATAAAAATGTCTCACATGTTATTTAAGTTAAAGGGGGCTCCCAATCCTTCCGTCATGTTCCTGGGCTGAGCAAACAGCCAAAATATTATACTGTGACAGGGTGGGAGAGCTAAAGGTCTTCAAGAAAGAAGAAAACACATTACTAGGGCAGCTTAATCAGAACAGGGAAAATGGATTGGAGGGGAAATTGTGCCTCTGAGGGACAGAAGAAGCACAAAGTCAAATGTTTTGCTTCAACTCCCAGATAACAGGTAGCAATGTCAACTAAGAAGAGACAGACTAATCACTGAAGGAAAGGAAATGGAGGACACACACACCACTGTCAAAGAGCAGGAATATGGGTTAAATGGTGGCTGCTCCGAGTTGCTGGCCCAATATCTTGTGTTTGCCTAGCTTGCCCTAATGGTGCATTGGCAACCAGGGATAGCCCTGATATCGCTCAGAGGTTTGGTTCAGATCCTGGGAGTGCCGTTGGAACTTTGTTGCAGGAGTGATTCTCCCACTTCCTGAATCTGAAAGGATGGGTGGGGGGGAGAGACGTGTGTCATTGTGGGATAGAAATGATGTAAATAAATAAATATGTTATGTACCAGAGCAAAGATCCTAGACAAGAGGTCTGCTTCTCCAACATTAGCCTTAGGTAACATGAGCGTGGACTATAAAATCAACTATTCTGATTCTAGGGTTTCCTTCAGCCCTCCACAATTCAACAGAGAAACAGGCACTGGCCCCTCCATGCCACACATGACTGTGTATATCCTTCTACAATACACCAGTGGACTGGATATGCACAGGAGCTCCTAACAGTTAGTAATTCAAAAGAGAAAATGCTTTGGGCTGTTCATCCAGTGACACTAGATTGATAATTTAAATTCATTTTGCAAATTGCACATAGTTCTGAAAACAATGGCATATAAACACTTTCTAACATATGCTGCAGGGATAAAGAGGGAGCAACAAATGGGCCAGCTACTTTCCCCATTTTTTGCTTTACAAAAAAGCTTATCCCGAAAATTCTAGACAGACTATGCACCTTAAAGACACAATAAAGCAGGGAAACAAAAAGATTGAAAGGACCCTCATCAATATAACAGGAAAGGAAGATGGAAATGGAAAAAGGACCAAACCCTGTCACCTTCTCTCCATGCCCCCCTCTATGATAATTACGTTCAGATATTGTACATTATTAGATGCTCAACAGGGTGTTGTTGGGCTAGCATTGTGCTATTCCAGACTGTGTTATTCTTTAGGGCAAAGCAAATGCCAATATATGGCCAGGATTTGGAAGGCATGAATGGAAAACTGTAAGCTGGAGCATTAAACTCAACCTCATTATAGTACTTGTGTTTCATTTGTTTAACCACCAAGCTAGAGACTTCAGTAATACTCCAATTTAAACTAATACATGTAAAGAGATTCTGGTCACATTTTAAAAACAATTTTCTGACTATAAAAAAACAACAATATATAATAAGAAAGGGTTACCTCTAGACAAAGGCTTGTATCCAAATAACTAAGCACTGTGTACATGTATTGGGGCTTTTCCAGTCCCCCTTCTTACTCTAGTCACTACTGTTCTTGGGCAACCCCTATTTGCATACAGTCATGTTTTATACCTGTGCACAATGTTCTTTGGATTGCACCCAAAGTCTTTAAGCTTTGCTTGCTTGGCAGATTAATTACATAAGACACTGTAGTATCAGTATGGATGTTTTGCCTCAGTCAAAAAGGAAGAGCATTTGCAATGTCCAGAACTGCCAAGCCACAATGAGACCAGTCAGTAAAAGTACCTATCTCACAGTACCCAGACAGACGACCTAAATCCAAATAACACTTCAGCATGCTTAGCTTTCAATAACTCACGGTGATAAAAATGGAGGAGTCTATATGTACTTCTATGCAATAAATGAAGTCCAAATGTAAATACCTCTTAATCCAGACTCCGTATAAATTAGTTATGATGAGGGTGTTTTTCTTAAGATCGTAATGAGAAACTTGCACATACTCATGCAACAATTGTAGTTGGTGAACAGCTCTGCTTTTAATCTACTGATTACTTTTTAGTCTATTTAATACATGTAGATACTGCAAAATTTCAGTGTTTTTTATTTTTGAGAATCTGAAGGAAAAAAGCAACAGCATTTTGGTGTAAAAACTTTCATGACAATCTGATTAACTGCATTTGTAAAAATGTAATCTTAATGTGTACTTGTATCTCTGTAATATCAACTTTGTGGATAAGGTGGCTCCTGCAACGAGTGCAGTCCACCTTGGAAGGAAGATCACCTGTCTTTGATAATGAGAAATAAATGCTTGTGAGTCTGTACCTAGCATAGTCACATCCAAGATTTTGGCCCAAGATTCAGATTTTCAGTCTCCTTCTCAGGGCCATCAGCTGGGCCACACACTTATTGGCTTCTTTTAGGATTACTATGCATGCCTGTTTGGGAAACTAAAGCACATGTAATCTGGGAATGAGAAGCAATAATCTGGAATTAACAATTTAACTATCTTCTATATTTAAGACATGGCTGATTTGTATTTTTTTTAAACGTGTGATGAATAATCCAGGTCTTCTAAACAATCAAGCATGTTTACAAATATTATATGGCAAGATTCTAGTGGTGGGTTCTTCCACCCTGAACTGCTATTTAACTTGACATTACCAGATCCTGCCCTTCAATTTATGCCTACCCAGGAGTTAGGATGCTAAGGACCTTCACTTTCACCTCAAAGTATGCATGGCTTGTGCAGTCTACCTACCCACTTTTTGAAGCAGACACTGAAATAAGCAGAGCCTACTGGAATGGCGTTTTAAGCACTAAGGCCTGTTTCTCACATGTGAGGCCTGAAATCTTGCTTCAGCACACCAATACATATAAATCTTATACCCTGGAGCAAAGTAAGACTTAGACCTTCTTGCAGCTTGTTTCTGAAATGAATGGTTATATCAATCAGATGGACTTTTCTTTCTTAAGTTCATTAACAGGCCACTGTTGCTTTGCAATCTCTTAACATACCTGTCTACAAGAGTCAGCAACACCAATCATTAAAAATAACTACAAGAAACTATAGACTTCCTGCTCCATGGCACAAAACCATCAAAAATGATCATCTTAGACTGAAATTACAATTTATAAGCTCAGGGTAGCACTCTCATCATTACGTTTCCAGCCAATGACAACTGCGATGCTGCTTGGATGATTCCAAAACAACCCTGTAGGTCAGCATATAATTATTGCCATCATCTGTCAGTTTTATTTGTGAATTGTTGCTGTTTTAAACTTGGTACTGTATTATTAATTGTTTTAAGCCCTGTATTGTTTATGTTATTTTAACTTTGTTAGCCGCCTTGAGCCAGTGTGCCCAGCAAGGCGGGATACAAATAGAAACAATAAAATAAATAAATAAAATAAATAAGTATTTGTGGAACCTCAATTGAGGATCTGCCATATTACGTTTTAAATTGTCCCTTATACTCAGAACCAAGGGAAAGATTTCTCGCCATTATATTGTCCGGTCTCCATCCTCTTTCGGACTCTGATAAATTAATCTCTATGTTGTCAGATACAGATTCTTTCGTTTCCCACAGGACAGCACTTTTTGCCATAGCTGCCAAGAAAATAAGAGCAAATGTAGCAACTAGGAAGGTATCAACTGATACAATGTCTGCTAGTTAGTTTGTTAGAAACAATCAGATTTTAAAGCTGACTAAGTCTTAGATAATATGTATTAATTATATTGCTATATTTTACTGAGGTATTTTATTCTTATATCTGTAAGTACATTTTATTATGATTTCAGATTGTGAAGGCCTATAGCCATATACAGTAAATTTTCTACCTACCTACCGACTTCCTTTTACAGTGCACTAGGGCTGCAAAGTCCTCACTGGGGCTCCCATTTCCTGTTGCCACTCCAAAAATAATACCAAAAAATCCATTGGGAAAATCCAAAAGTGATTCCTAGAGAGGTATGACATCACTCTGTCTTTGCTCTGAAAGTGACTTCACGCTGTCATCAATGACACCACCGCCCCATCCTTGCCCCTCCCATGTGCCCACATTTAGCCTATTAGATGCAGTTTATTACCTAGCAAGTTATATTGAAATATAATTTAACAATGGAAATTTATTTTATCACAGACCACCATTTTGCTTTATACTCAAAATGGAGTCATTCTGTTCTAAAACTCTGTTGCCTGTTCTAAATTATGAGTTGTGGCTGATTTGAAAGGGCCACTTAAATAGCCCCCTTCATTGCAGGTGATGCTGTTCAACTCTTCCAGAAAAACTACTAATATGGGTAAAGCAAGAAAGCCCCATTACAGGAAATGATTTCAATCTAATTATTCCTCAACACATTAGACTGGAATAAAGGTAAAGGTAAAGGTTCCCTTGCTCGAAAGCCAGTTGAATCCGACTCTAGGGTTGCGGTGCTCATCTCCGTTTCAAAGCCGAAGAGCCAGCGCTGTCCGAAGACGTTTCTGTGGTCATGTGGCCGGCATGACTAAACACCAAGGTGCACGGAACGCTGTTACCTTCCCACCGAAGTGGTCCCTATTTATCTACTTGCAATTTCTTGCTTTCGAACTGCTAGGTTGGCAGGAGCTGGAACTAGAGACGGGAGCGCACCCGGGTCTTGAACTGCTGAACTACTGACCTTCCACAGCCTGCAGTTCAGCGTCTTAACCACTTGAGCCACCGCAGCTCCGTTAGACTGGAATAGGAGGCCCTTAATCCTACAATTCTTTATACTGAAGCAGTCCATCTTATTGATCACATTTTATTTGTGTCTAGACTACAGAAAACAAAAGTGTTAACAAAATAAGAAATGACGCAGCCAGTTATTAGTACCTCTATAACAGAGTGATGATAAACAGCACCAAATGCGAAGAACAGTCAAGCAGCAACTGCATTATTTTGTTCTTGATGGGAAGCATTTGAGCAAACAACAGCAGCACAAACTAAGTAACTACACCAGCTGCTTAATAAACCTTGACAAATGACAACCTGTAGGCTGAGGGTCCTGTGAGGAGCCCTTAGGGGAAGACTGATCAGAGCTGGAAGACTGTTGTGCTGAACCCTCAGCTATCTCTCGCTGTCTCTGCTGTTCAGCCTTCTTAAGCCTCAGCCGCTGCAGGCCCCTACGGAGTATAGCTAACTCTGGCGCCATTAATTCTGACAGACAGGAAAAAAAGGGTGTAAAAAGAAACAGGCATAGAACATAGGATAAAAAGAACATAAAGACTAAAGAGCGAGGTAATACTGAATAGAGGAATAAAAGCAGCAAAATTCTTTTTTAAAAGCAGATTACTAATACTCAGTAAATGGTATGCATGAAAATAAAGCATGCTTTATCTGAATTTATCCATTTTAAAATTATGTGAATTATGAAGCTCATTTCTCATGCTTGGAGCCTCCACCAATCTCTCAAACAATGAAGCAATTATGTGAAGTAACTTAAAAGAAAAAGCTAAAATGGTATGACACACATGAACTGGTATTTGTGATTTAATGGGTGGTTCCTTCCTGAACACATTAATGCATGTAAGATTTTAACATAGAGTTTAACATGGAGTCAAGGAGACCAAAGGCCTGATCAGCATATAGAAAAGTCTTTCTTTTTTAGGAAAGTGGCTGTTGCCATCAAAGTTTCTGTTGGGTTTAAGAAGATTTTCAACCCTCCCCATTAAAAAAAATCACACTTATAATCTTTGTTTAATGAGTAAAAAACCCTAAACTAATGGAAATAGAGTAGCTTATCTCAAAGTGGTCCTGAGGCAAATACATGGTTAAGAAATACTTTTGAGATGACAATGTAGCCTTTAAAAGGTAGACAAGAAACATACTGTCATGAAAAACAAATGAAAAGCAGCAGTATATCTTCTGTACCAAGCTAACATTGTACAATATAGAACTTAATAATGTGACCTGACTTCCGTTTTTATTTTGCTGAACTGATCAAATTTTGCTAATCTGGTCAACAGGATCAAGAAAACCACTGTTTCTGGGAGATATGGACTGAGAACAAGGAAAGATTAAGATAGGGACTAAAAGTTTGATTGAGAAAAAATGTGACTTTCTTCCTTTTTAAAAAAGGTTGATGAAAATTTTCTTTAATTTCTTCTTTGTTAAGGAAGATCAACTGGTGTCTGACTAATGTGGGCATATAAAATCTTCTCATATTTACTGTTTATTTAGGGACTTATGTAGCATCTAATAGTTCTGTAATATGAAACAAGTCTGAGTGACAACTGCTTTAAGCTGAAATGGCAAGATTTTAGTAAGCAGGGTGATTAAACTGCTTTAAAATCCTTAACCATTTTGCTGTTTTGGGCTGCATGTCCCAAAGAGAAGTTTGGCTGTAACAGCCACAACACAGTGAATGGCAATAGTTTGAATTCTGAGTACCTTGAGCAGAATTCCGTTCAAGAATTAAGGCTTTCCTACCTCTTCCTTCCCTCTGTAATCCTTTGTATCCCCCAAAAGCCTGCTCCTGATGGTTGGGGCCACAGTAGAATGTTACAGAATATGGTACAGGAGCTACAGTAGGAGGATGGGATTCCAGAAAAATCCAAGGCTCTCTTTTATACAAAGTAGAAGTACTTTCAGACAGCCCTGGGGCCCTGCCAATACCCATTTATCATTACTGAGGCTACATATTTAAGAAGAGGACAGTGGAGTGCCTAGGGGAGAGGACAAACCACTTGATATGGGGCCTAAGAAAAGGGAAATTGCAAGAACTTCCTAGTGACACAACTCTTCCAAACAGGATAAGTTAAAAAGTAATCATATCCTATCAGTCACTTTATGTAAGTCCACGCCACAACTCTTAAGTACTCTGACAGAGATAATACCTTTCCTAAAGGCACCAAATCTTTTGGAATACAAAAAACTCTTTGTTAGTGTCCCTTTTGTAAATCAAGGTGCTTTGAGCATATAGTAACTACCCTCTCCTCAACAAAACAGTGCTTTGCAGTAACTATGTAGAAGTCTCTCACATTCACAAATCTGGTGTCCATTTGGAGTAACTCCATATTATAGCTAAGCAAGTACATTTTAAAGGTTAAAAAAATGACTGCTTTAAGTTTGAGCTTAAATCTGAACATTAAGATTAAGAAAACTAGATACCTAATTTTGAAGATCTAAATGGTAGACTAATTGTTCTGTATCAATGTAACAGAGCAGAAATATAACTATTTAACGTCTGACTTCTAATATTTTTTCTTGGAAAAGTCTGGACAGCCTTGGTCAGAGTTCCAAACACCATGGAATTAGTTCTGTAAACTTCAGGGGGCCTTGGTTTCTTTTTCTTCAAGAAATAGCACCCTATGCTACAAGACAGACAATTTCAGAAACCAAGGGAAGCCATTTCAAACGCAGTTTGTGACACAAGGAAGTCTTCTGATCAAAGGGGAAAAGTCCAAAATTCCACGAGCAATGAGCTTAAGCAGCTCTTTGAGCCCAGCCCTTGATTTCAGACACACTGTTTTTCACCCTATCCAGGTAATGAATGAACAAGCCCATATGAGCAGGGTGGTGGAGGTGGATAAGAGTATCTTCAAAATGATCAAATGACCTATTCTTGACTTATAACATAGGCTAAATTAGATCAGGTTTGTGATCACTTCAGCCCCTGACAAACTGAGCCCGCTGACAGAACATTAGCTCATACTATACGAAATGCCTTAACTTGTGGAACAGGGGTCAGCACCTGCACTTACTGGCCAGGCTGACTGCTACTGGAGGATGGAGAACATACATCTCCAGAGCACAATTCTTAATCAGGCTCCTACATCCATTAATCTTGGTCCACACTTTCACATTCAAAACATACTATGATCTAAACTAGGTGCAATGGTGTTCTTGTGACCACCGTGAGGACGCTGCTGCCATTGTAAAGTAATCTAAAAATGCTGTGAGGGCCTGATCCTGATCAGGACTGCAGGTTGGTGGACTGAAGCACTCTTGTCCATCCCCCCCCCCCCCCCCCCAGTATCTGTGCTGCATGTGCTGAAATGGCTGCATCCCCACCACCATCCCCGCAGCAATTTCAGCACTTGAAAAGGTTCAGGAGGGGAGAAGAAGAGTGCTACACTGTGGGCTCAATCAGGATTGGGCCCTCCCACCATTTTTAAACAGCTTTAAAATGGCAGCAGAATCCTTGCAGCAGCCACATCTATAGTCTGGCTCTGAGAGCTCCTTCACGGGTAACCAGAAAGCCATTTGCTGCAGATTACAATGTTTGCTTTGAATCTCTGAACTCTCAGCAGATAATTTTATACCATATTAAATGGCTCTCAGGTAGTCTCCAAGTTCAGTCTTAGAACTGAGCAATCATAATGCTTCATTAGATGAATCTGATATTTTCCTACACAAAAAAATACCCAACATCACATGCAATGATTTCCTGTAACTGAAGCAAGATAAACATTTGCACAGTTTACATACATGTACAGAGGTCTATCCAGTTACATTTTCCCTATGCAAAGATCACTTCTATGCAGGCAGTGTGTTTTACGTTTCTATACTGGCTTGCTGCCCTGAAGGAAACTCACATCTTGATAAATTAGATTATGCCATGTCATTAGCATAAATTAAATTCCACTATTTAAAATAATCTAATATGCAATTGCAATCAAAACAATGAAGAGTATAAATCAGAACATGTAAACTGTCTAAATAAAATTAAGAGACTGCTACTATTACTTTCAGTACTTCCTTCTGGCCATAAATTATAGCCTTCACCTCTCCTTCCCTACAATGCTTACTTTAACCAAAGCCTCCATTCTTTCCTATGTTATATAACTGTGCCTCCCTGCCTAGTGAAGATGCTGTTATTTGCTTTCTACATCCATGACTCTGATCCAGATCAAAGATACTCAATTCACGTGAGAAATGGTGCACATGTAAAAAGAGGTGGAGAAAAGAAGCTAAGCCAAATTGAGGGGGGGGGCTCTTAATCATCCAGCACAAAATCCCTATGCAACACAGTAGTTCCATGTTCTGTGCATATAATGTTTCAGATCTGAAAGGAGACAGCAGATCTACTTGGATTCCTACTTTTTAGCTATACCTGCTATTGATAAAGCATTTGGATATCTAGAATGGAGAAAAGCCTGGTACAAGAAAGCCCAAGGAACAGATGTCTCATTAGTTATTTAATATAACTATACAAACTTTAGCAAAGGCGGGGATACAAAGGACAACTGATTGTGTACTCTTGAACAGTAATCCCCATGCCACAAGCCAAGCTGCTTTAGGAAATTAAGTGTCTTTCAAAAGCAGTTTGTGATATGCCATTAGGTTCTGATGTTCAAAGTAAAAAACAAAACACTGAGTTGGACCCAGTATTTCCACTTTCCCTATGGTGCAGCAGAACCACCTTCATGGGCAATGTTATAGTTCATGTTATAAAATGGAGTTACTTCAGATTTAATACATTACCTGTGCAAAAATGGTTTTAGTCAAAATAATAATAGTTAGAATGACTTCAGGGCAAGTCCCAGACAGACAGGGCACATTGCCACCAAACTGTTGGGGAAAAGCTGCAATGCAGGCATGATTCCTGTAACACCCAAGTTGTTCTATAAAGCTGCAGAAGAGTCCTAGGGCTAGCCCTATTATTCTGTGCTTTCGGGGGGTAGACCACAACTGATGTCTAACTGTGTTGTAGTGAGTTACAGCCAAACTCCAATTTTGCAGAGGCATCTAGTGAAGTTCTAAGTGAAATAATTAGTATTTACTGTTAAAGGATTTGTAGTTTCACCTGAACTGCCCCTCTTTGAAAACATGTACTCCCTTACAGCCACATATAAAACTTAAGTTGAATACTGATACATTAAATCCACATTCCAGTTACATCACACACCCAACAAACCTGAGTAGATGAGATACCTAAAGCATTCCAAGGTTGAAACTTAGTTAAGGCATACCAGACTGATGGAGTGTAGGAGGTACGGGGGTCTCCAAGGAAGGTCTTTGTTCATTGTCAGGTGATGACACTAAGGAAGTAGAAGGGGGGCTTTCCGTTGAGGAGGAGGTTGAGGGAGCTTGTGCTGACATTGTGGAGGATGATGACTGAAGCTGTTCTGGACCATCCACTTCCATCGTGGCCTCTGTTTCAATACTTGCAAGGGCACCAGAAGCAGCAGAGACATCTGATCTACTAGTCCCACCTTTGAAGAAAAACAGCCAATCAACTTAGTAACAAAGAACTTACTTCTATGTTGCTATGTATCTCATAAAAATGAACTGCATAACACAGTACATCATGAGAAAGGATTTTAAAAGGTTTGCAACCTTAAAAAAAATCTATTAAATTCCACTTCCTACTACAAAACAACCTCACTGATATTTCATGTTGAAGAAGACCGTGGGGGTGTTAAAGGTAGTCACCTCTAGACCGAGATCTTCCTCGTCCTCTGTTGCTCTGTGCGACTTCACTTGCTTCTTCAAACCACCTTGACAACATGTCAGACATCCTTTGCATTAATGAGACATTAGGGCTCTGCTCCCCTGTATGTAAGCAGAGATGATAAAGCTTTTAACAAAAGTAGCACAATACTTCTGAGCCTCAACTGTGGTTGCCAGGTCAAATCTTCTCCCCAGTGGGGGGATTTGGGGGGGCATTCCAGGAAGGGCTGGGGACTTCCCAATGTGATGACATCACATGGAAGTGACGTAATCATGACTGGGAAGCTGGCACTGTGCACGCCTGAACTGCAAGCGGCGAATTTGCTGCTCGGAGTTCAGGCACAGGTGGCCCCTGCTTGGAAAAAACCACTTAAAGAGACGGTTCCCTTTAAACGTTTTTTTGCAAGCGGGTGCCACATCCTTCAAAGCGGTGAATTTGCTGCTTGCCGTTCGGGCACAGGCAGCCCTTTAAATGGTTTTTTGCAAGCAGGAACTCCCCCGTGCATGAACTCCAAGCAGCGAATTTGCCGGTTGGAGTTCAGGCATGCGGTGCCTGCCTCCTGGGACTGGCAGCTGCTCCTCTCCCTCCCCTCCTGAGAGATTAAAGGGCCCTTCAGCTGATCTGCAGGCCACATGCTCCTGCCGATCACCTGGAGGGCTCTTTAAATCTCACAGGAGGGATGGGGTCAGGCCTGTAGCTACAGTGGGGCATCTTGGGGCTAGGCCCCCTGACGTGCTGGCAAGGCCCCCTGACTTTCCATCTAGCCTAGGGTGTCATGGCCTTCTCCCCCAGATTAAATTGATTAGCCAGTGCCCCCTGAGAAATTTAAATGCCCCCTGACTTTAAAAATCCTGGCTACGGGTCTGGATGGGGTGGCCACCATCGATGCTGTTGGGGGTGGGGCTTCCCCAACAGGCCAGCTGAAAAAGCACTGAAATCTTGCCTATTCAGGCCTCAACAGAATGACAGTAACTGCTTAAAATGAGAATAAAAACTGAAGAGTAAAATTAAATTTTGTAAAATAAAGAGCTATAAAATATCTTCCAAGTCAATTAAGGCATAATTGTAACCTGTTTTTACAACCTGCCCCTTTCTTTATTAGAAAACAGAAAAGGAAAGGAGGAAAGCAGGGGTTAAGAGAGTGTGATGAAAGGGAGTAAAGGAGAAAACAGTGAGCCAAGTGAAACAAATATAACATCCGCAACACAGCAGACAACACATATTGTTTTAACTTATAATTACACTGTTGTTGCTTTTTAAATTGCAGTTATCTCTAGCAGCTATGCTTCATAGCTCATCAGGAACCTAGGCTCCCATGCCCTTCACATGATTTGCTTGGTAATGACACTGGCAATCCATTCCTTTAGCTGTTTTATTACATGATGGGATGGATTCTGCAGCTTTTTTGCTCAGTCTTAGCCAATTTCCTCATTATAGCTCCTGTCCCACATGGATTTTATTTCTGGAGATCCTATGATCCACAAACTTAGCCTTTTTGGTGGTCAAAAGGGACTCCCTCCTCCCTTATCTACCAGTGGGAAAAGGCTGGAACCAGGGACAGGGCTCAGCTAGAATGTTCTGCCTTACTCTCAAGCTTTCTACATGAAGCAAGTTGCTTTACATTCAGTCATGTAATCTTCAGCTTGCAGCCTGAAGTGGTATGTATCTACCTTTCATTTCAAACATAGAACACAGCTTTGTCTAAGAACTTGCCAGTGAGTACAAAGAAGTGGTACATGCCTTGCATGCAGAAGAACCCAGGTTTAGTCCCTGACATCTTCGGTGAAAAGAATTTCAAGCAGCAAGGCTGAAAAAGACCTTGCTCTGCTTCGGCATTTGGAGACCCGCTGCAGTCAACATAGAGTGCTGAGCTAAATGAACCAGTGATCTGACTCAAATCAATAAGCCAGATTCTTATGTCCATGTTTACCAAAAAACATATTTCTTATCTCCAAGTTAGCCAGCTCAAATCTGTTTTTGTACAGTTCTGGCAGACACATATGCCAGGTATGAACTACAGATGCAACCTATGAAAGTTTGTCTTCACAGCTTCACATTTGCCATTGTTTTCCACAACACTGAGAACGGTACCATTTCCCCCAATCACTGCAATATGTCGAACCAAGATACTGACTCCATTATGCTACACACTTCACAGGCACTTTATAAGACATAACTATTTTCAGCTTATAATATGATAGCAAAAAAACTTAAAATCTTTAAAACAACAGATGCATAGTAATTGAAAGAATTAAAAACAAATAATAAATTGTTTTAAACTGACCAAACTATTTTAAAAAATACACCAACATGTAACCCAGCAAGCCTAAAATGTTCTGAATAAACAAAATTAGGTAATAAAAATTAAAAAATTAAACACTAAAAAAAAACCAAACAGAAGGGATAAAAGAAAACTCACCAACAAAATAAAAAGAATGCCTAGGCAAATAAACATGTTTTCATCTGGTAATGGAAGTTGATGTGATGGGTTGCACATGAAAAGCAGGTTTTAAAATGCTGCTATTTCAGAGAGCCTGGGGGGTAAGGAGTTAATCTTCCCTGAAGTGGATAGTTTGACTGGCTGCTCTACACGCTCTCTGACTGGCCAGCATCAGCTGAGAGAAAGTATATGATCAGCTGTGTACTGGAGAGAAAAAGCCTTTCCTTTGGAATCAGCAAGCCAGTGAGCTGGTGTCTGACAGAGAAAGAGCTGGCCGGAGTCAGTAGTTCTGACAGGATTGGTCAGTCAGGTTCTTCTTCTAAGAGAAGAGAAAATATTCCTTTGCCCTAATTGAATAAGAACTATTCTGATAGAGAACTGTAATTCTAAGTCCAGAAAGCTAAAAACTGTTTTACACAAACATCACTACTGGGAGAGAGATTCAAGGGTGACTGGGTTGTTAGGCTGTAACTCCTAATCAAGCCAAACAGAAAAGGAGTATTGCTTCTTAGGGAAAAGAATAATAATTGAAAATGGGGTTGAGCTCTGAGGAGAACCAGGGTCTGTGGTGAAGGGAATAAGCCTTAGACACCTCAGGGGTTGAAAAGATCTAGAAATCTCTGAAAATAAGCTACAACACACTCCTGTTTGTCTTAAGAATTGATTCCTGTATAAAATATAACTTTTACCCAGGGCTTTTTTGTAGAAAAAGCCCAGCAGGGACTCATTAGCATATTAGGCCACACCCAACAGCCGAACCTCATTAGCATATTAGGCCACACCCTCGACAGCGCCGCTCATTGGCCTATTAGGCCAAACCCCCATGCCTTCCCTTGGCTTGCCCAGGTGCCCCATGGCTGCGGGGAGCCCAGGCAAGCCAGCCCTTGGACAGGCTGGGGATGGCATGGGGAAGCATTTAAATGCCTCCCCGATCCTTCCATGGGGCCCCCTGGCCCGCCTGCCTCAGAGTCGCCAGGGGGGTTGCTCTCCAGGCATTCCCTCTGTAACCACGCACACAGAGGTTTTGGCTGTAGTGGGCGTGGCCAACTCTGAAGCCAGACGGAACTCTGTTCCTGTGCGTTCCTGCCCAAAAATACCCCAGTATTTCTAAACCTTTAATTCTCCTATATATATTCCCTGCATGTTAAATAAAAATATTTTATTCTGTTTTAAAAGTTATACAGTCTTAAGTGCAATTTCAATGGGCTTAAGACAAGAGGGCTCCTGTTTTCCCCTCAAATTCCTGTTCTGTGTCCAAAGTCAAAAATATATCTCTGTCAAAGGGTGGGACAATCAAGTCTTTTAAGACAAAGTAGAAATACACGCTACTGAGGGGCGGCTCAGGCACAGAAGGGAACTAAGTTTTGGCGGGGAAAATCTCCCTGGGAGTTGGGCATAGCTTACCACCCCACAGGCCAGGAAAATAGCTAAGGGGAGGGTGTTCCACAACTGGGAGAAGGCTCTGTTTTTCTATTAACAGCCTGCCTCCGAAAAAGATCTCAACTCGTGGACAACCATGTATGGAAACAGACTGGGATTCTGGTCCCAAACTATATACAGTAAAAACCTTGTTATTTGAGACTCGTGGAATATGGGGACTGTAGGTTTACCAATTGTGCCAGATACTCCCCATCCTCACCTGGAGAAAATGGTGGCGATCAAACACCACAACCCTTGGAAATGTCATGGAAACAGCCCTCTACAGAACTCTTCCTCCAGAACCATGGTGGCTCCCAAAAAGCAAGGAAGGCCGAGGAGTAAAGAGGCACCCGAGGATGGCATCAGAGGTCAGCAGTATCTGTAAGCAGCCTAACAGTGGTGGGAGGAATCAAGCTAAAGAGGCAGGAATAGGATTACCCCCCTCCCCAAAGACATGGGAGGGATATGGTGGCAGAGGTGGGTGAGTGGGTGATGAGGCTGCTAAAAGCAGGCTGAAGAGAAAGGAGATGCCTGAGGATGACAGCATGGGCTGTCAAGCAAAATACCAGCTGGAAGCATCAAGTTGCCTGGCTGGAGAGGTGGGAGTGGGGTGTGCACACAATAGGAGCAAAGTAGGAGCATGCCCAAAGCACAGGATTATGATTCCTGCAAAGGGGGAGGGGGTTGAGGAGCTTGCCTTTTGAGCGTTGCTGTTTAACCACGTGTTATAGATATTCAAGTGCTGGATAACAAAGCTTTTACTGTCACCAGCTCTTTGAATTAGACCCAGAAACAAATAAGCAGCCAGTGCAATTGTCTTGAAACTGGGTATAATATGTTCTCTTTTATTAATGTGGGTCAGCAAATCAAGCTGCCATATTTTGTGTCATTTGATACTTCCAAACAATCTTCAGTGCCAGACCTATGTAAAGCACATTACAGTAAACTAGCCCAGATGTGACCACAGCATGGATAACTGTGGCCAAATTCTGTCTTCTTGACCACATTACTTGAAAACGTACAGATACTGCTACATTATACCAGTATGCTAATCTGTATGAAATATTTTGTATTGCACTGCAAGCCTTAATTGAACTTTAATAATACAGTCAATCGCTAGCATCACAAGACTTCAGTAACATCTGACACTGACTATAAGTTATATTGGATATAATAGAATAATTATTATTTTGGCTCAGAAATGAAGACGGAAAAAACTAAACTTACCATCTCTTTCCCGTTCACTTTCAGGCCTTGCTCTCGGTCCAGTATCTGACCAATCTCCTCTTAGTCGCAAACGTTTGACAGGAGGTTGCTGTAACTAGAGGAACACAACAAGCATGGGCATTTATGATGCACAAGTCCCACAGCTAATAAAATTGGGCTAATATATTAAATTAAAGCCAAAATTCTCACACTTTTATTATGAGAATGTTTTTGGTTTGTACTGTTGTTAGCAAGTCAGATGAATGGACAATCCTTGTTTGACAATTAATTTGGTTTGAAAAAGGAACCATTGCGCATCAGTGCAGGCATAACAGGGCTGATCTATTATCTACAGGCTGCAATATAAATAGCTGCTTTAGGAATACCCAAAGGCTTAGGTATGCCCAGTAAGAATTGTTTAACTTCTTCCTTTCAATGTAGGTGTAATGATTTCAAGTTATATGTGTGTGTTTCTTTAAACTGTTTGTAAATGCCAGAAGAACAAGGGGGGTGAAAGAGGGAGATGAGTAAGGTGATTGGTTGGGGACTGAGAGTATATGGGTGGAGCTAGGTGTGTATGTGTGGAGAGAGAGAAGGCAGAGTGTTCAGTTTGAAGTCTGAAGTCATAAGTCAGCAGCTGTCAGTTGAGGTCAATCTACACAGAGTCTGAGAAGTAGACTTCTAACTAGACACATATAGAAGTGCTGTGAAAGGCATTAAGATTCTAAAGGAAGAACATATACTTAAGGGGGTATATTAGGCAAAATCTAATATACTCAGAGTATTTTAAGAGTGTGAGGGAAAAGGCTGACAGAGACCTGAGTAAAAAGGGAAAGACTTTACTGAGCAACTCAACAAAAAATCCTGTAACCAAAACGCTTCTTTCACCAATAAAGTTTGATCTTGTTTATTGTTAACCCAGTGTCTTATCCTCAGAACAACGAAGGAGCCCAATGAAGGAGCCTTATAGCTTGGGCACAATACTGTGGGAAAGATTAATTAAAGACTGGAATAATATTCCTGGTGGCAGCGATAGATACTTTGACAAGAAATTTAAAAGTACATCACACCTAACCACACAAAATAAAAGGGAGGTACCACCACAGTAGGCCTCCGTAATACATCAAAAATTATTTTTCAAACTTTCCTTGATTTCAAATAAAATGTTTGCTCTGCAACAAAGAAGATACAAATATTTGAAACACAAATCAAGACTGTCCTCATATGAGCTATACAGTCTTTTGGATCAATTATGGTTAAGACTGGAACTAAACTACATGATTATGTTCACCTTCCTTACAAGTTTCCATTTTGCAGAACAATTTCCCCCTTCCTCACCTTAACATTACTTAAGGAAAACAACTGTACAAATGTTACCCATATTTAAAGCATGTTTCCCACAACCAGGATACTTTGCCAGCTTCAACCCCTGGTTAAGTGGAGAATCCGGTTTTTAAAAAGTAAGGGTATTTATTGCTGTTTAGTATTCCAAGTAAGAATATAACCTTGCAGGGGAGAGAGGGGATTTATTTATTACACTTCTAGACCACCCTCCCCAGTGCAAACAAGGCTCAGCCGGTATACAACAACAAAAACACACCCATAAATTAATAAACAATTTTAAATAATAGGAAAATACAACATTTAGACATTTCTAGATGTTTTTAAAAACTTCAAGGTGTGCCATTGCCTCATTGGGGGGGGGGGGGGATTAGAGGTGCCAGACAAGATGGAAACTGTCCTCAACCAAAAGCCTGGCAGAACATCTCTGCCTTACAGGCCCTGCAGAACTGCATTAGATCCCACAGGGAACCGATGTCATTAGGCAGAGAGTTCTCCCAGGCTGGAGATCACCAGTACATTCTTCTCTGCATAGTGCAATGCTCTTTGGGGGTGTAATAGATACACCCCCCCAGTCCATTTAGGGCAGGGGTGGCCAAACTTGCTTAACATAAGAGCCAGAAGGCATGAACTAATAAATAACCAGACACGTTTTTACTGAAAAACATGAAAAGTTGCTTTTTATTAACATTAAATGAGACTGCCAAAAATAAAAGCAAAAGGGGTAAAACCAGATATTGATGATGATATTTAACTTTAGATGGGGGGAGAGGGAGGGAGGGAGGGGTGGAATATGTGTGAAAGAGTCGCATGCGGCTCCCAAGCCACAGTTTGGCCACCCCTGGTTTAGGGTGTTAAAGGTTAATACCAGAACCTTGAACCTGATCCGGTTCTCCACCTGGAGCCAGTGCAGCTCACACAGCACTGGGTGAATATGTGCCATTCGTAGGGTTCCAGTAAAGACACGCCCTGCCGAATCCTGGACCAGTCACAGTTTCCAAGTCAGTCTCAAGGGGTAGCCCTACATGGAGCGAGTTACAGTAGTCTAGTCTGATGGTGACCGTTGCATGGATTACTGTGGCTGGTTGGGGGGGAGACAGGAAGGGGGCCAGTTGTCTGACCTGGCGTAGCTGGAAAAATGCCAGTCTGGCAACATGTGTGATCTGGGACTCCATTGATAGGGAGGCATCCAGAACCACACCCAGGCTCTTGACAGTTGGTGCTGGTATTAGGGGCACACCGTCAAGAGCCAGACGTTGGCACCCCAATGCTGAATCTCCCACATACAGCCACAGAACCTCCATCTTAGCAGGATTCAGTCTCAGCTGACTGTTTTAATTATCCCACCATGGCCTCCAGCCCTTCAGCCAAATTAGTTGGGGCAGTATCTGGCTGGCTGCCCATCAACAGATACAACTGGACGTCATCAGCTAACTGTACTGGAGGGATCATTTAGACTGAGAGCAAAGAGGATGTCAGGGAATGATTTCGTTGATGGCTTCAGAGAGATGGGAATTCCAGTCCTCTATCAGCATATCTGGGGCTGCAATGGCTCAGAGGTTAAGATGCTGAGTTGCAGACTGAAAGGTTGGTAGTTCGGGAGTTCGAGACCCTAGTGTCGCATGATGGAGTGAGCGCCCGTCTCTGGCCCCAACTCCTGCCAACCTAGCACTTTGAAAGCAAGAAACTGCAAGTAGATAGGTACTGCTCTGGTGGGAAGGTAACAGTGTTCCGTGTGCCTCGGCATTTAGTCATGCTGGCCACATGACCACGGAAATGTCTTCAGACACTGCTGGATCTTCAGCTTGGAAATGTAGATGAGCACCGCCCCCTAGAGTCAGATTTAACTAGCTTTTGAGCAAGGGAAACCTTTACCTTTACCAGCACATCTAATGGATCTCCGGGGGCGGGGGAGCATCAGATCCTGCAGAGCATTCTAGAAAGCAAATGGATCCATTAGTCTCCGCAGGCAAGCATAAATTCAGTCACTGCCTAGACAGGAGGGGACTAGGACACCCAACCGGACCTTCAGGGCAAAGTGATCTGACCTTGGCACTTCATCTATAGCAATCAGATTCATATCCATCCCCACAAAAAAGATCAAATCCAGTGTGTGGCCTGCTTGATGTGTGGAACCTGATACAATCTCAGAGAGTCCTAGTGCTGCCGTGGAAGACACTAGGTCTGACACTTGTAAGGAGGTAGCAGCATCAGCATGGATGTTGAAGTCTCCCAAAACTATCAGTCTTGGGAACTCCAAGGCCCAACCTGCTACTAGGGATGTGCATTTCGGGATCCCGAACCGAAAAAAAGCCGAAAATAACGATTTTCGGCTTTTTTCGGCTTTTGGGATCCCGAATTAGCAATTTATGAGCTTGTCCGAATCCCGAAAAAAATTCCCGAAAAATTCGGGTCCATTATAACCAATGGGGCCATTGAAGTCAATGGCAAAAATCCTCTTGGAACTTTGCGGGGGGCTGGAGGGGAGGGGGTTTGGGGTAGAGGCTCCAAACTTGGAGCGTGCTTACTGGAACCTCTCCCCAACATACCCACCAAGTTTCAAGACGATTGGACCAGGGGGTACAATTTTATGGGCCCCCAAACAGGTTGCCCCCAGATCAGCTTGCTGCAGTTTATTCGCGGTTTGCCGCCGAAATTCGGCGGCAATTCGGCAACATTGTATCCTATGGACCTTGGAGTGGGTAAGCTCCAAACTTGGAGGGTGGTTACTAGAACCTCTCCCCTACATACCCACCAAGTTTCATGAAGATTGGACCAGGGGGTCCAATTCTATGGGCCCCCAAACAGGTTGCCCCCATCCCATTGTTCTCTATGGTGGGAAAAAAATTACGTTTTTCCCCACCATAGAGATCAATGGAGGGATGGGGGCAAACTGTTTTGGACAGCATGTTTGCAAACTTTTGCCAGACCAGCCAGCCCCAGCCACACTGCAGCAGAGAAGAACCATACAAGTGCCCCCCCACAACCTGTGCCGCCAAACTGGGTGCCCAAAACCCCAAAACCAACACAACTTGGCTCAAACCAAAGAATCTCTCTACAGCAGCAGCACTGAGGTAGCATGTCTGTCCATTGCCAATGCCAGCCAGACAGGCCCAGCAGCAGGACCAGAGCAATCTGCCCCCCCCACAACCTGTGCCAAGGTGCAACCAATCAGTGCCCAGACCAACTTGGTGCAAACCAGAGAATTTCTGCAGACAGCAGCAGCAGCCCACAGACTGAGGGAGCAAGCAAGTGCATGCCAGCCAGGCCCCAGCATTGCAACAGAAGAACAAGAGCAATCTGCCACCTGTGCCAGGCCAGCCAGGTTGCCATGCCAGTCAGTGCCCCAAAACCAGAACTAGGTCAAACCAGAGAATCTCTCCAGACTGCACTGGAGCGGCAGCACACAGGCTGAGGGAGCATGTATGTGCATCGCCAATGCCAATGCCAGCCAGCCAGGCCCAGCAGCAGAACCAGTCCACCACAAGTGTGCCAATGTGCCAGTGCCCAAAAAACCCCAAAAGCAAAACAATCTCTCCCCTCTGCAGTGGCAGCGGCCTACATAGGGGAGCATGTTTGCTAATGGCAGCCATGCCCAGCTGCAGAACCAGAGCAATCTCAACTTCCCCCCAACAACCTCTGTGCCAGTCACCCAACTTACTGGACTCAGTCCAAACCTGAGGATTTCTGCAGTATAAATGAAGGGGGGGGCAGGCAGGGCCTGTGCAAGTGACGTGAGCAATCACTAGGGGTGTGCGTGCGAATCCCCACTCAGCGCACCTGAAGAGAGGCAAAGGGAGGCCAGAGGAACCCAGATGCCCCCAAATTAGAGTGGCTGCCAACTCTCCAGGTGGTGCCCAAAGATTGAGATAGGATGATTCCCAGGTTGGGGAATCATCCAGAGGGGTCCCACGTATGCTACCTCTAGGAAGGTGGCAGCAAGGAAGTAAGATAGCTCCACCCCCACCGGGCAGGGGCAGGCAGGCAAAAACATCCCGAGCCACACAGCGGCTGGCTTGTGGGTCTCCCCGCCCCGTTCCCAGCAATGCAGGAGGTTTTGGGCAAATTGTTGAGAGTGGGGGGTTGGTCAATGGTAACAATCCTTTTTTAGCCTGTGGCCAGTGGCCACCTTTGGATTTCCAAAGCGGAGCGGACTAGTAGTCATCTCTCCTTACAGTCTCTCCTGGCCATGGAGCAGGCGGGCTGGGTGTGGTTGGGGGAGGGGCGTGCAGTGCACAGGTTCTGCTGCTGTCCCCTGCCCTGAACAGGGGACCAAGCCCGACTCCCAAGTTCCCAACTCCTTTTCAGCCTCTCGGCAGCCCACCTTTGGATTTCCAAAGCAGGCTAGGCAAATAGCGCTTCTGGTCATGGAGGAGGGGCCTCTGGGCCTCTGGGGTTGTAAGGGAGACGTCTCTGTGTGAATCTCCTGCATTGCTGGGCACAGAGGTTGATGGGGGGAAGTTGAGATTGCTCTGGTTCTGCAGCTGGGCATGGCTGCGATTAGCAAACATGCTCCCCTATGTAGGCCGCTGCCACTGCAGAGGGGAGAGATTGTTTTGCTTTTGGGGTTTTTTGGGCACTGGCACATTGGCACACTTGTGGTGGACTGGTTCTGCTGCTGGGCCTGGCTGGCTGGCATTGGCATTGGCGATGCACATACATGCTCCCTCAGCCTGTGTGCTGCCGCTCCAGTGCAGTCTGGAGAGATTCTCTGGTTTGACCTAGTTCTGGTTTTGGGGCACTGACTGGCATGGCAACCTGGCTGGCCTGGCACAGGTGGCAGATTGCTCTGGTTCTTCTGCTGCTGGGCCTGGCTGGCTGGCATGCACTTGCTCCCTCAGTCTGTAGTGGCTGCTGCTGCTGTCTGGAGAGATTCTCTGGTTTGACCTAGTTCTGGTTTTGGGGCACTGACTGGCAATTGGCAACCTGGCTGGCCTGGCACAGGTGGCAGATTGCTCTGGTTCTTCTGCTGCTGGGGCCTGGCTGGCATGCACTTGCTCCCTGTAGTGGGCTAGTGGCTGCTGCTGCTGTCTTGAAAGATTCTCTGGTTTGACCTAGTTCTGGTTTTGGGGCACTGACTGGCAATTGGCAACCTGGCTGGCCTGGCACAGGTGGCAGATTGCTCTGGTTGTTTCTTCTGCTGGGCCTGTCTGGCACAATGCACATGCTAGTGCTGCTGCTACTGTAGAGAGATTCTTTGGTTTGAGCTAAGTTGTAGTTTTGGGGTTTTGGGCACCCAGTTTGGTAGCGCAGGTGGGGGGGCACTTGTATGGTTCTGCTGCAGTGTGGCTGGCTGGTCTGGCAATGTACAGTTTGAAATTGCAACACGCAGCACACTCCCCCAAACAGTTTGCCCCCATCCCTCCATTGTTCTCTATGGTGGGAAAAAAATTACATTTTTTCCCACCATAGAGAACAATGGGATGGGGGCAACCTGTTTGGGGGCCCATAGAATTGGACCCCCTGGTCCAATCTTCATGAAACTTGGAGGGTGTGTTGGGGAGAGGTTCTAGTAACCACCCTCCAAGTTTGGAGCCTCCAACTCCAAGGGCCATATGATACAATGTTGCCGAATTGCCGCCGAATTTCGGCGGCAAACCGGGAATAAACTGCAGAAGGCTGATCTGGGGGCAACCTGTTTGGGGGGCCATAAAATTGTACCCCCTTGTCCAATCGCCTTGAAACTTGGTGGGCATGTTGGGAAGAGGTTCCAGTGAGCACCCTCCAAGTTTGGAGCCTCTACCCCAAACCCCCTCCCCCCCAGCCCCCCGCAAAGTTTCAAGAGGATTTTTGCCATTGACTTCAATGGCCCCATTGGTTACAATGGACCCGAATTTTTCGGGATTCCCGAAAATTTTCGGATATCTATGCTTTACCGGTATAGATATTCGGGTTTTTTCGGGTTTCCCGAAAAAATTCGGGTCCAATAAACCCGAATCCGAATTTTACCGAATTTTTTTTTTTTGCACATCCCTACCTGCTACTGCCTCCAGCAGGCTCGGTAGTCTCTCTGCTGAGCACCAGGCAGTCGGTACACCTGACACACAGCCAAACTCTCCTCAGTGTCCCAAACTAGACCAACACAATCAATTCCAGTGATCTTTGGAATTGTAAACTCAAGTTAAAAATAAGTATTCTGAAGTCTCAAAAGGCAAAAGAAATAAACGTTTTATTATATTAGTTTCGGGCTGCATAACAGCTATATAGTAAGCCAGTTAAATGATTAACACCTATATGTCTAATAGAGAAAGACATGGTACTATAGCTAATAAAAAGAAGGCATTTTTAACGTTTGGCAACAGCTATGGATTTTGTCATTGAAAAACTCTTCAGTTGCCTATGACTGCTGGAAGTGGTGGCTACGGAAACAGAGTTAACTGCTTTACTAAAGACAACAGCATGTTTGTGGACTTCACAGAGTGGGACATCCCCACTCCCTGCTCATGCTGCAGGCCTACTATGTCCCCTGAAATTTTGTTCCTGGGGGTCAATAGACCCCTAGGAACAGCATAAGAGGCAATCTGGGTGGAAATAAGTAGAAATTGCTGCCTTTTCTTCTACAGATGAAAATGAAGTTCTGTTGGAGGGGCTGTATAATTAAATACATGTCAGTATTATCTTTTGGCAATTTTTGGTTATCTCCTTGTAGTCATGTAGTAAAGAGTATTTGTAACACAATGCCTGGGAGTCTTTGCAATTGCTGTGGATAGTCAGTAAAACAATAGGGAGTTTTCTTTGTTTTGTTCCTTGTGTATATGACACTGTTTTATTGCATCGTTCTCCAATTTTGCAAGTCAGCTTTGTTGCATTATTTGTATGTAACTGTATGTTGCTACGTTCTATGTATTATACTGTTTCTGGTGCATTGTTCTCTAGCTTTGTGACCTAGGTTTATTCACTGTTGGTTGTTTTATACTGTTTCTACAACATTCATTTTAATTGATTAATCTGCTTTGGGTCTCAGCAAAAAAAATCATACTATAAATTAAGTATGAAGTAAATAAAAAAATAAATATAGTAGCACAGTAGTACTGAACACATTTTATATTGCAAATTTTGTAGCTCTTTCAATATCTCCCTGTCTGAGGAGGAAAAAAAAAAACTGCTTTTAAGCATTCTCTCCGTTTTAAAAAGAACTGGCCATGTGGCATGGGGGAGGCTTCTTTTCAAGACATAGGAGCTGCTGGGCATGGGAAACTTATTACACCTAGTCACTAAATTTCAGGTATCGGTTTTGCAGAATGTATCAGGTGCACTGGAGGAGACATTCCATAACACGGTTACATATGCTTTCATCAGATTTGTATCTGAATAAATAAAAATGTGTCTCCCTGTTTTATAACACGTAGGGCAAAACATGCTTTGGGGAAATAGTACTGAGGGATTCTTACAAACAGTGCCAGACGAACTCTTCATGTTGCTATTTCTGTCTTCAAGGAAACATTCTGTTATCAGTACATGGCTGCTCCTATATCTAGAGTAGAATTTCATATTGGTAAGCCTGTCCAGCAAGTTCTTGCAGCCACAGCATGGAACAGATGGAAGTTCTTCAGCACCCGTTTAAATGTAAAAGTATACAGAATACCAATACCACAAGATTCCCACCTTGCTCTGGATTTTATGATCAACAATTCAGAATTTTCTTTTTTGTCTAACATAAGCAATTACCTACAAAAAAGAATGCATTTTCATTGTGCTTTAAAAGATTAAAGATCTTTCTACTTGCCACCAAGGACAGGCACAATCTGTGCACAATGGGCAAATATGTACACGTAAGTTGTAACTCCTGTCATTTACATGAAATTATGTTTGCTGTAATTGAACGCTACATTTTCACACTGTTGTTCAAATACAGATTCACTAATTCAGGGTTTATGAATGGTGTTTATAAAATTGTCTTTATAACCTCAAGGAGCTATATTTAAGGGGATGAACAAACAGCAAAGAGTGTAATGCAGCATGCATTCTCACCATTCCTCAAACATGTCCTTTCTTCTCCCTTTATGTTCACCCTTTGATTCTGTACATCCATGGGCAGGTTTCCTTGTATACTTTTAATGCTGTGTATATTGCTTAGTGACCACATGTCTATAAATAAATATTGTTGCATATCTCTGAAAGTAGTTCACTACAATATCCTGATCTCTTATTCTTGCCCACACTTCTGCTCAGTGCTAACAACCAAGCCAGAGATTTGTGCTTAGCAGGGTAGAATGAATTTGCTTTTCTAGAATTTGCATATTATTGAACAACACAAAGGGAAATAATAAATAAAGCAAACAGCTGCAAATGTAGTGGTGTTAATTTTTTAATTAACCATAATCAAAATTAGGCCTGTAAGCTTTAAGCAGTTTAACTAGTAAGAGTCTTGACAAATACTTTGATTAACTGACAGGACCAAGTTTAATTGCCACTGGCAAATGTTAATAGGAAAACAAACTAGGGTCACATTTTATTTTAAGACTTATTTGATTCTGATATAAAAATATTAAATATAACCATGTTGTGCCTGCATTCCTAACCTCACACACTCCAATTCTGAATTTCCTGGTTCACTGCAAAGACAGCTTGCTGTGATACCCTAACAAGCCACAAACTGGAAACTCACTTCAAACCATACTTTCCAATTCACAGCTTATATAAACCATCATTTGCCTGACTGAGCTGTCACAGCAAGGTCTGATTTCACTGAGCCATGAAAGAACTGGAGTATGAGAGGAGAGGAGGGTCGGGGAGCAGGGAAGAGGAAATAGACGAACCCAAGAAGTGGGCCCAACAGCCATACCATGGTTTGGCCACTACAATCTTAATAAAGTTACAGAAAAATAATTTTTGTTTAGTACATTTCAAGTTGGCTTATGGTTCCTTCAGTTATTTCAATAACATCGATACTGAGGACCGAGTAACACAAAAATGTATTTATATTTAGTTAATTACTCAGTTTGTTGGTTACACAGTCAATAATCACTCAACCAGAAAACCCTTTAAATCCCTCGATGATACAATAAAGATATTATCTTCTAGGTGGTCACATCAGGGGTCATTTCCTGTGGGAGCGCACAGGAGCGGAGCTCGCAGTAAGGAGCCCAGGGGGTGGGCACATGCAACAAGCTCCGCCCCCTGCTCCCGGCAGCCCTCAGTTGGGCCACGAGGAGCAAGAAGCAGCCAAGTACGTTGCGGAGCCCCCTCCCCCAGCCCGCCTTCAGGTACAAGCTCTCCCTCCTCTGTGAGGACAGATCTGCGCGTTTCCCCCCCCCCATAGCTAGCAATCCAAAACAGTCCAGTGGGACCTTTAAGACCAAGTTTTATTCAGGTACAAGCTCTCCCTTCTCTATGAGGGCAGATCTGCACGTCCCCCATCTTTGGACCCGGCCGAATTGGCCAACTATTGGCCGGTGTCCAATTTGCCCTATTTGGGCAAACTTATTGAGAGAGCGGTGGCGACACAGATGCAGGGCTTTCTGGATGACGCTTCTGTCCTCGATCCCTTTCAGTCCGGCTTTTGCCCTGGTCACGGAGTGGAGACTGTACTGGTCGCGCTGACTGACAATCTCCGTAGGCATCTGGATCGAGGCGGTGTGGCAGCACTGTTGTTGTTAGATCTGTCGGCCAAGGACCGGCCTTACTGAGGGACCGCCTTTCCCCGCATATTCCCCCAAGGGCACTACGGTCGGGGAGCCAAAATCTCCTGGATATTCCAGGCCCCAAGACCATCAAACTTGCTATGACCAGGGCTAGGGCGTTCTCGGTGGCGGCTCCTATCTGGTGGAATGAGCTCCCAGAGGAGATCCGGGCCCTGTGGGACCTTGTGCAGTTCCGCAGGGCCTGTAAGACAGAGTTCTTCCGCCAGGCTTTCGAGTAGGAGCCGTCGCCACCACTATTCTATCAACGCTTTCCCACCACTGCGCACCGTCATTGTTGGTGCGGGTATCATCGGAGGGAGCCGCACGTCCCTAGGGGATGACAGGGTTGTGGGGACGTACACCGCTGTTGTTATTCAGATATATAACATCTTAGAACACCATCTTGGTTTACGATGTGGAATAAGTAAGTATTAGAGCACCGAAAATCTATTTTTAAGAATTTTAATTAATTATAGTATGCTATTATTGTATCTATACTGTTTTTATTGTTGTAATCTGGCATTTATGCCCGTTAGCCACCCTGAGCCTTCGGGGAGGGCGGGATAAAAATCCAAATAAATAAATAGCAATAAAAAAAACAGTCCAGTGGAGCCTGAGCGGTGGGTGTTGCCTTCTGACACACTTCCGGTGATGTCAGGGGGTGTGGCATATGCAAATAAATTATGCTAATAGGTTATGCTAATTAACTCGTGCACCTCTTTTTCTACGAAATTACCCCTGGGTCACATCATAGCTAGATGTTTGTTTTAAAACTGTTCCACTTCCTTCATTCCAATGGATTTCTATCTCCGAATGAATTTTAATAAGGATTTTAATAAGTTTTCCTGCAAAAGTAGCATGTGCACACTTTAAAAGGTGCTAAGAGATATGGCACCTGCCCTTCAAAAATAATATTTCTTAAGAACTGTTTCAATATGGCTAACTTGTGGTGTCAAAGATTTTGTTGGTAACATATAGCATACACTCACCTCTTCTTTTCTCTCTTCTGCTGAAGGAACTTTAAGTTCTCTAGCTGTATCATCCTTGGGGTCAAACAAGTATATGTAGTCTGAAGAATAACTCACAAGAATTTCTTGGCCATCTTCACTGTAGCACAGGGATGTTACCCTGCAGGATTTGTTGTTGAGATGGGGAGGAACAAAACGTGCAACCAACCCTGTAGTGCCCCGACCTGCATAATTACCTGCATAAACAAAAATGAATGAAGTTTACATTTCATACATGCAAATCAATTCAACCTATCCCTCCTGTCCTTTTCTAACACGAAGTCAAAACAGCAATGGTTCTTTCTGCAAAAGATTTTGTGAAGTGAAAAAAGCATGTACTGACTGGTCACTGACTTTTCCCTTGTCTGTCTGTATGTGTGGGGTGTTCCACAATGAACAAAGCATTTTACAGTGACAGCATTTCCTTCTGCCCTCATTCTGAATAGGCCTAATAACATTGCCATATAGCAAATGTTATGCCTTTATCACACTAAATGAATAGTGCTAGAAGTGAGTACCAAGAAATAAGGCATTGTAAAAAACAGAAAAACTTTGCACAAGAATTGTTTGTTTTCTTACTGGGAATACACAGTGCTCACAACAGATTCAGGTGGGTAGCCATGTTGGTCTGAAGCAACAGAACAAAGTTTGAGTCCGGTAGCACCTTTAAGACCAACAAAGCTTAATTTTGGGTATAAGCTTTCATATGCATGAAGAAGTATGCATGCACATGAAAACTTATACCCAGAATTAAACTTTGTTGGTCTTAAAGGTGCCTCTGGACTCCAACTTAGCACTGAGAACAGTGGGAATATTTTAACTAACAGAAATTCAGTCCACTAGATCAACATGCAACAAGAGAATGTCCCCACAGTATTTACATTAATTTCCCCCCAATAGAAAAATTCCATCCTATGCCCCTCCCTCAGCACACTTCATGATAAATGCCTAGGAAACTGCAAAGTAATGGTAAATTAAATTCTATACCCTTCTCCAAGCATCTTTTATCTACACTATGCCCTCAATTCATCACTGAAACCACAAGCCCTTAGCCTTCATCCCCTAATCAATCTGTAACTGAACACATATTCTTCTTCCCCATTTTATATTTGCCTCCATTCTACTCCCACATCAAATTGTGTTCTGCAAGTTCCTCAGGGCAGGGACATGTCTTTTTATTGTTACTCTGTGAAGTGCTATGCAAAGTTATGATATAATATAAAAAATGCAATTAATGTTTATGCTGAATGTCATTTAATAGAGATAACAGAATCTTACAAAAGACTTAACCTTACTTTACAGGAATTTGCAACTTCTGGAAGGGACACTGCCCCTTATTATGGACATGCAAGTTTTTCTTTCCGAGTTATACTTTTAACCAGTTCTTGCACCAAAACTGAAACTGCTCTTTGAGCTCAGAGGAGTTTATTAAAAAATCAGAGTTTAAATAGCAGTTTGGGAATATGTGGAAAGAAGGGATGACTACTGGTTCAATGAAAGAGTCACAAATGGATGCCAGTGTGCATGTAGGCCTCTAAATCACAGCCTAACTATCCTTTTAGTCATATTTAGAAGATTTTTATCCTGCATTTCTGGTAAAAAGTACTCAAAGCAGTTACAGATAAATGTTTGCACATTAATAATTTTCCATCCACTTTACAACAACATTTTCAAATCAACCCTAGAAGAATTTCAGATTTTTTCAAACTGTGAAACAAGTTACTATAAATACAAATACATAAAATAATCAAGGGCTTTGCAAGCCAGTCTCTGCACAGAAACTATGCTTTCTAATGAACAGTCACATTAAAAAGTTGACGTGATGAAATTCAAATGTAACACTCAAATACAAATCATTTTACAATATCATGTATTCTCCTACCTGTTGCTCTTGTCCCAAGCATTCGCCGATCATATATCCTTACTGAACTATCAGAGCAACCAACTGCAAGATAATATGGAATTGGAGGGCAAATAGCTACAGAGGTGGCAGCCCTTCTACAGTTTATTAAAATATCCTAGAATAAAGGGAAAACACTGCATTTATTTAAAAAGCACATGAACACCTAGCATTAAATCCTACCAACTAATTCAATCTGAAGTAAAATCTAGAGAGCTGTGTTGTAAATTTAGTCAAGTCTGGCCTTTATTTAAAAAATGGTTTCCAATGTTATCAGTAAGCATAGCTACTGAAATCTGTCTAGGAAGATAAAGAGCACAGACACAAAGTTTAATCTACCAGGCTTCTGTGATAGTTAAAAGTGACTAGGATGAGGATGGCAAAGACAGAAACTGCCTAAACTAGTTTTAAATTATTGGAGTTACTCCAGTCTTAAGACCCATGATTTCAATAGGTTTAGACAAGGGAAACTTTACACAAGATGTGCTGCAGGCTACATGACATTTATCTGTAGACAACTGGATCTGAAGCAAGAGCAATGCAGCAAGGTCAAGAACTGAAAACAGCTACAACAGAAGAATAAAACAATAGTTAGAATGGATTGTAAAACACCGAAAAAAACTATATGGGTAAAATGCATACTTGAGAAAAAACACCAGTAGCAAAATCATCAAAATTGTTTTAAAAACATGAAAATATGCATCCTACTTTTCTGCTCAGAGAAGTCTGAAGTCTTCCTCTAGCCTAAGGAGCTTTTCTTCAGTGTAAATATCTCTTCCTCCAGTGAAAGTTGGAGGAAGACTTCAAACTTTGCTGAGTTACGTGATAGGATACAGGCCCCTGGATTATTTATTTTTTTATGGTTTTGTCCTGTCATACCTTCAGCAACTCACTAGAATCCTAAGCAGTAGTACTCAAGCAGCTTAGGATCTCAGATTCTAAACGTAAAGTATGGCTTTTTTATTTACACCCAAAAGTCTCTCTTACATCTTTACAATCTTCTTTTGTGCAACTGGTCTTGATTCTAGTATCAAACCATCTTACGGTGCCATCTTCTCCACAAGACAGGAAAGTATAGGGGTCATTCGGGACTGTCATAATCTGGAACATAAACAATAAGAACAATTTAATATAGCAAAAAAAGTAGATGATTTAGAAATAAAGACCAAGTTCATAAGAACCACACAAGTAAATTTGTGGACCCAAGGAAATTTGGGATTTGTTTTTCTTAAAAAGCAGTTCCTTGTGTCACATAAGAAGCAGTTTTTGAAACTGAGGGATATTTCAAGTTAAATTTGATATAAAATAATGGTAAGATTTCCTAAAAAGTTTAAAAATCTACTGGGCACACACAAACTCTTTGGGAAGTCTAAAGGTGCTCCTTGTATGATGATACAAGTATCAACGGCAACTTAACTTTTCCATACACTGGGAAATATTTTTTAACTTTGAATTAATTCTGAAAATAGGAATTCTGAATTATTTCCGCTAAAACAGTTTTTATAATACTGCTGATAATTCAATACCAACTCCAAGGTATGACAGACCTAAGGAATTTCAAGTGGACTCCCTTTGCCATCTGTGACAGATTGCACAGAAAAGCAGGCTTTTTAAAATGCTGCTTGTGTCAGAGAGTCAGGGATTTCATGAGTTAATCTTCCCTGAAGAAAACAGTTTATGTGATTGACTGTTCTACTTGCTCTCTGATTGGCCAGCATCAGCTGAAAGAGAAAATAAAACAGCTGATCTGGAGGGAAAAGAGGTCTTTTGCAATTTGGTCTTTTTAACGTCTGGATCGGTAGCCAGAGAGTTTGGCTTCTGAGGGAAGAGACATTTTGGAGTCTGTGTTTTCTGACAGGCAATAGTAAGAAAAGTGGTTCTATAGAGAGAAGAAGAAAAACCCCATTTTCTTAGATATATTAAAATTGCTCTGAGGGAGAATTTTAGATTCTCAGGAAAACTACAGAACAGCCTTATACAGGCAAAAAATACTGGAGAAGGATTTGGCAGAAGGTCTGGGTAGTTATAGAGAACTCCCAAACAAGCCAAATGGTAAAAATAGTTATTGCTTCTTAGGGACAAGAAGAACTTCCTGCCAGTGAAAGGGGTTGGGAAGAGAACCCTGGTCTGTGATAAAAGGGAGAAGCTTAGACACCTCAGGAGTTAGTGAAAAGCTGTAATATCTAAAGGAAAACCTAGAACTCTGAAGGAAGAAATCTAGAAACATCAATAAGAACTTAGTGCTGAAATATACTAAACAAAGTACCTCTCAAAGAAAGAAACAGAAAGCCTTGGAACAAAACTACAAATACACTCTCTTGAATGTACTAAGAATTCAACTTTGTACATATTAGAAAGTTTTTTTACCTCAGCAATCTCAAAACCTTCACTATTCCATTTATACATATATTCCCTGCCTGTTTAATAAAATCTTTATTCTGTTTTTTTTTTAAATCAAGATTTTTATTGAAGTTGAAGATGTTATACATATGACATAGTAAGCATGAATAACTTCATTTTTGACATTATAATACAAAGCATGAAGAGTAACAAATATATTACCACAATAACTAGAAACAAGGTAAATATTCACTAAAGTCAAACAGTTTACAAATAATATAAATCTTTCAGAAAATATGAGTGTACCTTGGAGTAATTAGAAAAGGTTGAAGTTAGAAGTGAGTCAAAATAATACGCTTATATACATTAGCGTCTCACTTAATTAACATATTCAGTTTTAAATATTGCGAAGTATCAAATTGAGCTGATTCTGTTTTTGAAAGTTAATTTGCCTCAAGTGCCATTTCTCAAGGGTTTAAAAAAACTGGACAGCTCCTGTATTTTCAGCAGAGTTCCTAAACTGAGAAAAAGCCTAAACTAAATATCTAAACATAGGATGGGACCATCAAATCTTTTATGAAAAAGAATATATACACGCTACTGTAGGGCAACTTAGTCTACTGAGGGGAACTGAAGATTTGGTGGGGAAAATCTGCCAGACAGTTGGGGAGATACAAGGGTTCATCATACCACCTTCATCCAGTAGTTCCCTGGCCCTTCAGGAACAGCATGGGATGTGGTGCAGAGGCTGCAGTGCCCGCATAATGCAAGCTTACAGTAAACAATATTTAATTATAAATGTGAAAGTAAAAGCCAGGCATTTGAGGGCATTCACATCTCTGTAGAAAAAAAGCATATAAGGTAATATATTGCAGTACCTCATAAGTTGTTCCATAGTGGCATGTAAATTGGCACTGTCTGTTTGTTTCAGCATCCTGTTCCACGTTAGTATAAAAAATGACTCCATCTCCAGAACAGGACACAATTTGCTTATCATTGGTGCATGGTAAGAATTTTGCACTGAATATATTTGCCCTGTGTCCTGAGCGAATGGTTGTTAAAACCTAGAAAACAAGCATTATTAATTTATTATTTTAAGTTAAAGTAATACATGAAAAACTGAAAATATACATATTTCCTTCCCACCTTACCCCCCAAAAGCCGCAGGAAGGCTACCATCTATCCTTATCTTATATCTTCATAACCTTTCTCTTTTTGAGGTCGGTTAGGTTGATAGGTAATGACTTGTTCTAGACCATCCATTTAGCACAGACCTAATGTTTGCACCAACTTTTTCAATTATCTATTGTTTACTTTTACATTCACCTCCTATACATTATTGCTTAGAAGTATTCTCATGCTAAATTAAACATGAAACAACATTCTGAGGTACAAACAACAAAATCAATGCCATGAGAAAAGGTGCTATGAGAACAGCTGCAGGGAAGGAGCATACATGGGGGCAGTGTTCCCTCTAAGCTGAGTTAGTGTGAGCTAGCTCACAGTTTTTTAGCTTCTGGCTCACACATTTTTATCTTAGCTCAGGGAGGATGTCCCCAGAGCAAACTAATTTATGCAGCAGCCAAATCGCTTGCTCACAATTTTAATGCTAGTAGCTTACTAAGTAGAGTTTTTGCTCACAAGACTCCACAGCTTAGCAGGAGCATTGCATGAGGGTGGTAGAATTGAGATCACTTTGAAAAGTCCTGTGTAGAAGGCTGTTAGGTCTTGTTTGTTTTTGTAAACCTAAGAAGCAATTCTTTCAACCAAACAGAACACCCCTAGGACATGCCTGTAACCAGAAGATTTTCAGTGGGGGTGCAAACACCAGGAGTGGGGAGCTTAATTAGATTAATCCAATTTATGGTAATCCAATTAGTAATGCTAATCCAATTTTATTTTCACATATGTCTCTTTAAAGACCTTACTTTTACTTGCTGACTTGTGCCACCTCCCAGGCACACAAGGGCAGTGGGGGAGGAGCGACTCTGGGTCTCGCTCGGCCCCGCAGCCCTGCCCTAGGTAGGGGGCAGGACCCATTCGGGAGGGGGCATCGCCCCCAGGAGCCCCTCATGGCTATGGGCCTGCCTTAGGATCCATCAATATAATAAAAAACACTTCCAATACAATATATAAATATAAGCAAGTTTTCTGCCCACAAGAATATTCGCGGGGACAGCAAACCATCCTACCTTTCTACTGTATGGATTCGTAATGACAAGATTAGTATCATCAGACCCAGATAAAATGTACTCTCCTGTATCATTCCAGCAAATTGTGTTCACCTATGAATAAATATTTAAAACAAAGCTTAATCCTTCAAAAAACCCAAAATAATGATAAAGAAGAATAAAAGATAACTACAAAGTCTGATATGTTTAAACTTTCTAAACAAAAACATTAGGTTCTGCAAAAGTCAACAGATTTTAAAATTCCAATTATAATAATATATATCTCTTGCAAGCAGTCCACAGCAAGAAAAGAAAGAAAAGAAAAGAAAAGAGCAATGCTCTTAGCCATGATCCACATGCATACCCTGGTTTTACATGTGAAGTACGTTTTCCTTGTGCAAAATTGTAGCATGGGAAAAATCAGCACACGGAATACTGTTTATGTACATGTTATGTGTGAGGCCTTGCACATTTGTACAGCAAACTGCACAAGCAGTACTTTTCTCCTCCATCTGCAGCCCTCTGGATGACACTATGTTTACACTTCTGTAACTTTAAAACACACTTTAAACTCTTATGGAAAGAACAAGGAAGAACCAGCTACCACTCCCTATGGTAATAAATTGGCACTCCAGTGTGCAAACAGCATAGGGCCCAAAGAGAATGGGTGGAATGACAGGGTAAGAGACACTACCTATGCTTGTTGTAACTGACCCCTTCCTCTTCTCCCTCAGCAGCAGACAAAAAAACACATCCTGAGAAAGAAAACTGGTCAAATATTGCCCAGTAATTCATAAGGATGAATTTTCAGTATTTAATTTTTAAATATTCTTGATCCTAAAACTATACAGTTCCCATCCTCCAGGTGGAACCTGGAGATATATGAGAATTATAACTGTTCTCCAGATTACAGTGACCAGTTCCCCTGCTGGAGGGTAAACTCTAAGGCATTATATCCTGCTCCCCTCCTCTCCACAAACCCTGCCCTTTCCAGGCTCCACCCCCAAAGCTGGCAACCCTAAAACTATGGTCTTTCATGACTTCCAGGTACACACACTCACACATGCATATGCACATATTAAAAAATACCCCCCCCAAAAAAAACAACAACAACCCCTATGCACTTTCAGTGCCATAAATTCAATGCATGGTTATAATATTATTGGAAGTCAAACTGTCAAATCTGTCTTTTAAAGCAAATTTGTAAATTAGTCTATGTTTGCTGGATGAACTATCCCATGAATACAACATTCTAGTTCTCTAATGCTTAACTTACATTTTTGTACAACATATTTAAGAAACAAATTTTAATTAAAGCTGAAAAAAATCTCTACATTTGACTGAATTTGGTTAAGCATGTTTTAAAATTACTATAATTTTCATACTGAATAGTAAATGCACTATATTAAACTATCTACAAGAACCACGTTGGAAAGTACAGAAAGATCCTATAACAAAATGCACTAAACTGAATGTTATAGTTCATCTAGAAAACATAAAATAGATACCTTTAAGTATATTGCATTTTTTCATAGAAAGTACAGCTCAAAAATATTTTGTTTAAGCAACATTTTAAAAGGCCACTTACACAGCCATCATGGACATTCAGCGTTGCTTCAAGTTTTAATCTTTGGACAAATTCTCTTCTTCCTATTTTTTTAAAAAATAGCAAAATTAGCAAACTGCTTTGAATACTTACAGAACTTTGATCTAAACAGGGTTAACCAAACTACTTTGCTCTCATCTTTCTTTCTATAGCAGATACTGTACTGCCTCAACAGCCAAGGTTCTAAAAGTTCAAGGTGAGCCTCCCTAAGGTGTATGGAAATTTCACGAGCAATGTGTAGCTCCTTCTCACTTTTGTCCAGTCAAATGTGCTGTGTAGCCCCAAGAGTGACCCAACAAAAAGGAGAGTTCAGATGGAAGAATCAGAGTATACCACCACCAAATCAGTACAGTATCAGAAACAATACATACCCTCCCCCAAACTTGAGCAGACTGCCCCAACTGGCCTCAGCACTTAAAAAGTTCTGATGTTCCTTCCTTGAGAAATAGCACATGCTACATGCCCCTACCCCCTCCTGTGGCTTCATCTGCAAGGACAAGAATGAACAGTTCCAGATGAGTTACTGGTCCTTACTTTAGGGGAAAAAATATTATTTTCAAGCATAACTAGGCACAGCAAGATTCACTGTATCACCTACAATTTAAGGCAACAGGTACCTTAGTCACCTGTTGACCAACAAAAGTTGCAGATATTCCTTGTTTCTCTCACAGATCAGTTCTTTCCTGCAGATGGCCATTTTGTGATTTTTAGAAAAAGAAGCTCATCATGCATCATACCCTAGAACTCTATATTCCCACATACAAAAATGTCATTTGTGCAAGGATTCTTCAAATGAAAATGAATACATTGAAATGAAAGGAGTTTAAATGGTCTACCTTCAACATTTGAGTAAACAAGGCTTACAAATAACAAACTACACAAAATAAGAAACCCAAAGAATGAGGGCCAAACCACACGATACATGTAAGTTTTATGTAACTGTAGCTTGAGTAAAGATCAAGTTCCTACTGTAAATCACTGAACAGCTACTTTAAAATAATCTCAGGTAGCAGATTTCTTACCACCCTTGCCTGAAACCTCAGAGAACAGTAGACATTACTGAGCTATACAGACTGTTTTGACAGTGAAAGGAAGGTTCTTTTATTGTATACATTCAACAAAATTTTCCCATTATAAGGTCTTATGTCCCCTCTACATATAAAATATGCATATACATGCAAGCCAGTCAAAGCCAACAAGTTATTCCTTAACATTTTGCTGCCAAAATTAATAAAATAGTCACTTTAAGAAGTGACTTTGATGAAATGGTAAGTACAGAGTCATACGCTAAAGAAAAGTCAGGATGTAGTACCTATGTGGTACAGGCAACCAATAATTTCTCAAATTTTTGCCTTTGAATTAGTATTCTGAGTGCTACAATCATCACGCTCTAAACAGGCATCTTTAAAAAACCCTCATCAAGTAAGTGAAATTGAGTTTTAGCTTCGCAGACAATTTTTATTTCAATCTCCAAAATTAATCTCCTGTCTCACTCTAGTGCATAACAAAACAAAACAACTCTAGTGTAAAACAAAACAATTTTGTTTGTAACAATCTTGATGTCTTAATTACACTTTCAGACATACCACAGATCCTAAATGAACACATGGCTAAATTTAGCCTTTCCTGTTTAGTCACTGATAATGTTACATGCACTTGAGCTTTCAACTGAAGTAAACAGTGTTGCAGCACCAACCTAAATTATTTAAAATAACACTGAGGAAAATTTGATTCCCATGATTAAGGAATATTAATATACAATGTGCCTTTATAAGGCTAAGTGATCTTGAAAAGGTTTATTTTACACACAAGTTCCATGTTGTCAACAGCATTTCATCAGAAGCACAAGAGATCAAATGCTCAACAGCAAGCCAAAGTTAGTAGACTGAGTCGTACTACTTCTGACTTCGGGTGTATGTGAGAGAGTGGGGTTCATGTGGCTGAATACTCCTCCATACAATACAAGCATTGGAAATCAGTGAGACCACAATCTGGGTTGGACTGCAGTGATAACAGAATACAGAGCACTAGTAAAGGGAAAACTCTGGCAGGGAATAGAATCATAGAATCATAGAATGTTAGAGCTGGAAGCAATGCTCCCTCTAAGCTGTGGAGTCTTGTGAGCAAAAATTCTACTTTGTGAGCTACTGCATTAAAGTTGTGAGTGAGCGATTTAGCTACTGCATAAATTAGTTTGCTCTGGGGCCATCCTCCCTGAGCTGAGACGAAAATGTGTGAGACAGAGGCTAAAAAACTGTGAGCTAGCTCGCACTAACTCAGCTTAGAGGGAACACTGGTTGGAAGGGATCTTGCAGGTCATCTAGTCCAACCCCCTGCACTCTGCAGGAGCCAAAAGACAGCCCTACAACATACTCAAAAGATGGTTGTCCAGCCTCTGCATGAAAACGTACAGCGAAGGAGCACCCACCACCTCCCGAGGCAGACTGTTCCACTGCTCAACCACTCTTACAGCTAGGAAGTTTCTCCTGATATTTAGCCGGTAACGACTCCCTTATAATTTCCACACATTAGATCTAGTCTTGCAATCCAGAGCAAGAGAGAATAGATCTGCTCCATCTTCTACATGACAGCCCTTCAAATACTTGAAGACTGCAATCATGTCCCCTCTAAGCCTTCTCCTTCCCAGGCTAAACATACCCAACTCTTTCCGCCTTTCCTCATAAGACTTGGATTCCAACCCTCTCTCCATCCTGGTTGCCCTCTTCTGGACACCCTCGAGCTTGTCAACATCTTTCCTAAAATGTGATGCCCAAAACTGGACACAGTACTCCAGGTGAGGCCTGACCATAGCAGAATAGAGCAGAACTACCACCTCCCGTGATCTGGACACAATGCTTCTGTTAATGCATCCTAAGAAATGCAAAGAAATGTGAAGAAATGCATTTTTTCCTTGGAAGTTTGAAATGAGCAAAACCTTCACTCTGAGTTTTAAAAGTTTTTTTCTCTCTGGGCAGAGAGCAGGAAGGAGAGAGGCCAGTTCAACTGCTTTCCAGAAGTACCTCAGCCCACCTTCATAGAAATGCTAATAGATCTAGCAGGACAGATGATGTGTGGGTCAATGGGCTTAGAAAGCTGTAACTCTGTTTAGGATTGCACTGTAACAATATTAGTCCGTCAAAGACAGCATATCCGTACAAATGCCAAACATTCAAATATGATTGGCATAATTTATTAAGGATTTAAAATAATCATAACAAAAATGATAAGCAAGCAGTAAAACAACGCCAGACATTTGATATATCAAGTACACTTACTGTACTCTTCTCCTCAATCTCGTGACTGCAAGCTGGGAGGCCATCATTATCATTTATCTACTAAAATATAGTAACTTCCAATTTACAATGATTAATTTACTTAAACGTTGAAAAAAAATCCTATTTTCCCCAGAAAAATTATTTATTTATATTTATTTATTTATTCGTTTGATTTATACCCTGCCCTCCCTGCCAAAGCAGGCTCAGGTACTACTTAGGCATTTTCTAGATAGTCTCTTCTGCAAAATTACTTAAAATGTACGGAGTACCCTAATTGATATTGTCTTCAAGCCAATATAATAACTTGCAAATAAAGTGCTTATGCATGTGATGCCAGCAAGAAAAACATTCAAAAAGTGTATCTTGCCTAGTCAAGTGTGCTGAACAAACATTTCTGTCACCCTACAAGAAATGCAGTGTTCAGCAAAGTACTCTCACAAGACCTATAAACTTTCTCACACAGCATTACAGAGCTCCTTTCAAATTAATACCATTATATTAATAATGAGTTATCTGGCTATCTGCCAGTGCTGAACCTAAAATCTTTAGCTCCATGAAATTAATGCTATGACTATGCTACATAAGTTATCCATGCCTATTGTCATTCCTAATAATAAAACACAAGAGAAGATAGCTAAATTCAGAAGAGGGAAAGTGCCTTAAAGCACCACTGGATAATAACTAAGCAATGCAATCACACAATCTATTATAAAAAGTAAACAATAGTTAATGCATCAGACTAGTCATCCTGCTAAGTATATCAACAGCTCAGAAGTCTTTAAAAATTGGGGCACAATTGCTTGAAAACCCAATGGTTCTATGAGACCCAAATGCAGACAAATGAATCTATTGTGTTATTATATGATCAGGATCATTTTCACATGGTCATTATTTCGTGGAATAAATGTATCCTGACCCTGCAGCCCGGCCCCCACACTCACTAGCTCCACAAGTGCCCTGGCAGTCAGAGGCAGCCAATGTTCCCTCTAAGCTGAGTTAGTGTGAGCCAGCTCACAGTTTTTTAGCCTCCGGCTCACACATTTTTGTCTTAGCTCAGGAAGGAGGGCTCCAAAGCAAACTGATTTACGCAGTAGCCAAATGGCTCGCTCACAACTTTAATGCCAGTAGCTCACAAAGCTGATTTTTTGCTCACAAGACTCCACAGCTTAGAGGGAACATTGGAGGCAGCAGCAAAGCAGGCCAGTCAGGAGCTGCAGGAAGTGACCCAGCAGCCTGTGAAGGAGGAGAATCCTTCAGGCAGCCCCAGGAGGAGGAAGCAGAGGCCACAGCAGCAGCCATTACAGAGGGAGGAATGACAGGAACAGTCGGTCATGGGGGCAGGGAGGGGCCAAGAGATTGCAAGGGCCAAGCACATGGTCCTTTGAGGCAGACAAGAGGAAGGGTGGGACAGAAGGCACAGAGTCACTGGCACTGGGCCTTGTCCTTCCCACAATCTAGTCCCATGGCTGTTGGGATTGGTAGAGCCTAAGGCCACTCTGCCTCCAGGCCACCCTTCAAAAAGTCGTCTAAAGGTGTGCCAAGGGGTGAAGAGCCAGACCTCCCTGTGGCCTGGGGTGAAGCTGAACCTCCCTCCTCTCATGCTTCTGAGGGCCAGCCTAGGCCAATGGTTGGAGGGTAAGCCAGTCCTGGGGTCTAACCTACTAACAGGGGAGTCTGACAAAATGTTATTGTATGTGTTAATTTAATTAGAATTACATTGTTCAAACTGTGGTAGATATTTCTTCACTAAAGAAATTTTCAAGGGGTTAACAAGCCAGTACTCAATAGGGCAATTTAAAAACACTGAAACTAATGCTCCTCTTTTTGGGATGCAACTGCATGACATCTGGATTCCTCTTATTGGTCACTGAATTTTATTGGGTGTTTGAAGGACTTGTCTAAAAGGGCTTCTGTAAAATTATTTCTTTAAAAAGTGTTAGAGAACTATCTTATTCATGCTGTTGCAATTTACCTTCTTATAGTTTTCATAAATGTATTCATTACTAAAAAAAATCACACAAATATTGCTGCTTATGGTAAAAAAACTATACAATATCACATACAATTTTCAAAACCCAGATTGGTTTGATGTTTCCCACCCAAAAGAACTAAAGTTACATATTTTCTTAAAATCACTTTACTTCCTCTTCCAAGAAATGCATATTCATGTATCTAAGTTCTTCATGTTCCAGCTCTACCTCTAGAATGTTTATGTCTGAATACAATACACATCCTCACATCAAAAATTTTTATGCTGAAACTCTTGATTTGTATTATATACCTATCTTCTTAGAAGTCAACTTTTGTAAGTCAACTTTTTGTAAGAAAGTCATGCCCAAGTGTGAGAATGGGCTCTGACCATTTAGCTGTTTGTCATCTGTATGCATTCAGCAGAGTAGGGCACCTTGCAGTGCAATCCTAAACAGTTACACACTTCTAATTCCACTAAAGTCAGCAGGCTTAGAAAACTGTTAATGCTTGTTTAGGGTTGCACTGTAAAAGAGCAGTCTGATTTGGCCACAGAAAGAGAATGAAGCTCTAAATTTTTGGAGCTCACTGGCTGAAACAATTTGGATGCAGCACACGTGGTGCTCTTGTTTTGGGGCTACAGCTTTATTTGTGTACCTCCTTTCTTGCTCTCTTGCCTACCTGTATATTTGCACCTAAAGACACTCTAAAAATATCCTGTAGTGCCCTCTTCCAAACTAAGCCTACAAAATATCCTGTAGTGCCCTCTTCCAAACTGAGCCTACAAAGTTGTCTAGAACCTTCTCGCTCTTCTCAGGAAAGAGTAGAACATAACACAATGTCGGCAGCACTATAAATGCTCCCCATTGAGATCAAGGCCCTGCAGGATCTTCTTCAATTCTGCCGGGCCTGTAAGACAGAGCTGTTCCACCAGGCATTTGGTTGAGGCAGCGGGCGTCCATTTATGGCCTCCCTGAGGTCTCGTGTCACCCACTTATTAACAGCTGGCTATCACTCATTCGTTATCAACCAGCCAGGGAATCTCCCACAACCAGCCAATTCTATTCTTGGGCTGTGACACCATTTTAATGTATACTATTATGTTTTTAAAAATTTAATTATACTTATTGTATTGTTGAAATGTTGTTACCCACCCCGAGCCTGCTTGCAGGAAGGGCAGGCTACAAAAATGAAAAATAAATAAATAAATTCATCTGTCATTCAGAACACAATTAATGCAGATAGGATTACTCTTTCACACTTCAAACATTTTATCATATAGGTCACTTAAGTTCAATTGCACAGTAAGTTCCCTTACAATATTCATTTAAAAGTTTCAGAATCATATTATATTCAGCTAATTTATACAAGACTAAGTTGTAGTTCAATCATCTTCACTTGCTAGGGCCCCATTAGTTCTTTACCCCACTCTCCCCTTTGAAGAGAAAGGGTAACATTTGCGGATTTTCTTCTCACAGAGATAACAGTAATGGTTGGGGAGGGTTGGGAAAGACTACTTCAAAGATTCTCAGACATTTTAGCTGAACTTATCAGCACAGACTGACCAGTGAAATTGATCTAGCACAGTCAACACTTATCTCCAGGATTCCATGTTCTTTGGGGGAAAGGTCAATGCCTTCAAAATGTAAACAGGTCAATACTGGCTATTGTTTAACAGATAACACATTTAAAAAACCATTACAGGATTACTTAGCTGTGAATGTGTGCTTACTTATAGGACCATTTCAATATACATAAATGTAGCACATGAACCAACTTAACTCTGTACTCATGCAAAAGTTTGGTCTTAAAGGGTTAATGGTATATTCTCTGTGAACAAGCAATAGTTTTCATGAAGCCTGTACAGACACTAGTATATGACTAATGCACAACTGAAACCCTGTCACTTAAACAAATACTGATGTTTAATAAGAAATAACAACCAACATATCAAAACCTTATGTTCATCTTAAAGTAATATTGGATCAAAGCCCACAAAACAGTCCTCATCAACACTCAAATGCTGACTGATCTAAGCCCTTAAGTACTCAAGCTTTGCAGCATGCATCACCAAGTCAAACTGTGAAGAAAAAAATTCTCAATTACTCTTTAAAAACAGCTGTTATCACCACTGTGCTCTTATGCTCTTGCTTCATGTAATGGGGGGAAGAAATGCAGGGGTGATCATCTGAGGCTGCTTCCACATGGTTTCTTTCCACTTTGTCTTCCAAACTAAAGGTAAAGGTTTCCCTTGATCGAAAGCTAGTCGAATCCGACTCTACGGGATGCTGCTCATCTCCATTTCCAAGCTGAAGAACCAGCGGTGTCCGAAGACGTTTCCGTGGTCATGTGGCCAGCACGACTAAACACTGAGGTACACGGAACGCTGTTACCTTCCCACCAAAGCGGTACTTATTTATCTACTTGCAATTTCTTGCTTTCAAACTGCTAGGTTGGCATGAGCTGGGGCCAGAGACGGGAGCTCACTCCATCATGAGGCACTAGGGTCTTGAACTGCTGAACTACAGACCTTCCAGTCTTAACCTCTGAGTCACCGTGGCCTCCCTTCCAAACTACAGAGCTTTATTTTATTATTTTTTGGAGCATTCATGCAATGTCCTTTGTACACTCCTTCCCAAACCAGCTTTGCTCTGATGTTTTTGGAAAGAGCGTAATCCAAGCATATTATCTCATATAGTCTTGCTTGCCATGCAAAGGTCCTGCCCACACAGGTGCCATTCTCCCACCATTATCTCCCCACTGCTATAGCAACTATTGATCTAAAAAATAAAAGCTCTCAAAAAGGCCTCTAATGGTTCACTGGGGAAAAATTCTGGCTGTGGGAGGACAGCAAGCAGAAAGCTCCCATGTGGACACTGCACTGCAAAGAGAATTCCTCTGCATTCATACAGGCAATAAAAGCAAAACTGTTGTGTGAAAGCAACCTGAGTGACCTGCTTTAGCTGAGGTGTCCCGCATACAATTCATGGGCCTATTGTTCCAGAAGTTTTTTTATCAGTACATGTGAGACAATTTAAATCTATCAGTAAATTACTCTGAGTACCAGACTGAAGCTCTATCTCTCCTCCAGTTTCGTTTTTCTCTTTAGTTGATTTTTGTTTTCTCTCCTTTTCCTCTCTCTGAAACGAAGCCACTTTACATGCATACCTTTATGAGCACTCATGCTACGTTACTTAGATATGGAATTAGGGCTGTACTTCTATGCAGAGGTAGGTGTAGTAATTTTATATAGGACTGCAGTCCTAATTTGCTAATGTAAATAACATTCATAAACATATATGGGAAAATAACTTTATTTTAAGATCTGCCTAACTCTGCATAAGATCAGGCACAGTAGCAGAAAATACTATTTTTTTTTAAAAAAAAAGTTAGTTTATATACAGAAAGGTGGAAAGGAGGAAGTACAGAAATATTTAAAAATTCAAATTTAGCATTCTGCATGCATAGCTTTTCATTACAATTTCACAACTATTTAATCTATCTTTCGTATTATTCTTCACTTGATCTTATTTTCTTAATACTTAAGTTTTAACCAGTCATAGAATGCCCTCCACTGGCTAAGATCAAGTGTAGAAAAGACTATTTGAGGGCTTCCTTATCTTTGCATTCCATATTATGAGAAAAATGTTCCAGTTGCAAGTGACTCATGAAACTAGAAGAGGATGCCCATTCCCATCCAACATATTCAATAAAAATCTATATCTGGATGCATATTTATATAAGATGTACATGTGGACCTTACTAAATGGAAGTGCTTGTTTTTACAATAAACATAAATATATAAAAATCCACCTTTCTAAAGTCATTAAGTCTACTTGCAACAACAGTGAAGCCTAAAGCAAAGGAAGGATACAAATATTTTAATAAATAACTAATTTTCCTATATCAAGGTTCTTTTGGTGTTGGAAAGGGAACCCAAATGTCCCTGGTCTATAGATCATTTTGATATATTTATCAAATAATAAAAATGTAACAAGAAAATTGAAGATATGCTACAACCCTTTCTCGAGGCACTGGAACAATGTCTTCTAATTCACAGAAAATAAAAGCAAACGTTTTATATATTACTATGATAAGTTAAATTTGGAAAACAATACAAACAAGAAAAGAAGGAGTTATTCTAAAAAGGATTTTGTAGGACATTCCTTCCGCGCAAGGGAGCAGGCAGGCAACAATTTCTAAGTTACGAAAGCCACAGCCTAGCGACGTTCGAGTTAAATGCCGGCAAGTGTTAAGTACATCCTGAACCTGTTTAGCTCACGGCAACTGCATACAGAAACGATAAGCCCCGTTCTGATTCCGCTCTGCGACTTCTTACACAGCAGGCCGCTTGAAAACCCTAGCAAAACTGCATGTTCAAGTGAACTCGAGTTACCAAAAGTACTTCATGCCCAAGTGCAACACTTTGTTGCATGACGGTGGGGAAGCATGGAAAGACATTCCCGACTATTTTAAGAAAAGTGAGGGAAGGGTGAGAGAAGGCATGTGTGTGTGTGTGTGTGTGTGTGTATGCTTCTGAAGGTCTCGGGTTTGAAATGTTGAAAACAAGGACGAATTCAAAAAATCCCTCTATCCCTAAGAAATCCGTGCGGAAACCTGCAGTCGGGGTTTCCAAAAGGCACTACCCAGCGACACAGCAAAGCACCGCCTCCCTTCGGTTCCTTAGCGCTGCCCTATGGACCGAACTCATGGCCCGAAGGCCAGCCCCGCCCTCGCCCCCCTTCAGCTCGAGCGCTGTCAAGACCTTCGCATGCGCTGCTGGGGGAGGGACGACCTACGACATGCCCCCCCCCCGCCATGCCGTTCCCCTCCCCCCGCCGCCTGAGACCCCGCCCTCCCTTCTCACCGAGGTATCGCCTCCGCAGCAGGCCGGGCTCCTCCAGCCCCAAACTCCGCTTCCTGACATCCCACAGGAGGTGGGTGCAGCACCCCCGGGACATGGCACCGCGCGCTACCAGGAGGGCTCAGGCTGGCCGCCGCCAGCGACATCAGTCGCCGCCACTTGCTCTCGCCACCCTTGCCTTCACCATGGAGACCCGCGGGCGCGCTTTGCGCGCGCGTAACCACCACCACCGATAACACCCCTATCGAACAGCCGCCTCAGCAGCACCAAGCCCCGCCTCCCACCTTTCCCTCGGCTCCTCCCCCATCCCCAGATCCCCTTCACCACCGAACTATCGAGGCTATCGCGAGAACTCACGCCCGGACCTATCGTCCTCGCCCCACCCTCAGGGTGACAAAAATAGCCATAGAACAAATTTAGAGTCCAGGGGGCACCTTTAAGAGCAACACAGTTTTATTCAAGGTATGAGCTTTCGTGTGCACGCACACTTTTTCAAATAGACATAGAGAGGAAAGCGGGTCACGTCGCGATCTCTTCTGCGCGATGGTCTTTTGATCTACACTGGCAAAGCCACCATCTTTGACTCGGGCAGCGTCTTCTCTCACACCTTCCAGACGACACTGCGGGCTCGGATTCAGTGTTAAGAAATATCGACGAGGTATAGACAGACACGGCCTTACATAAAACAACTAGACGGCTTCGATCATGCGTTAGGAGAGAGAAAAAACACGAAGACAGACGTCATTGGTTTTGTAACCTATCTCCATAATATAAATAAATACTAAAATCGTCATCGATCGTCGTCCCAACTGCTTTATCGTCATCAAAAGTGGACGTGAAGTTGACCGTGTAAATGTCATCGAAGCCGGAGGGCAAGCCGGTTTGGGGAGTAGCTAAGCCAATGGCGCGGAGATCAGCTGATAAAGCCCGCCCCTTTCTCCTTCAGCGAGCAAATCAAAAGAAAGCTAGCGGGGCTCGCCCTACCACCTGCTTGGGTGTCTGTGAGGGAGGGGGGTGTTCTTGCTGTGTTTCTGTGGGCGGCGAAGGACGGCAGGTCGACCAGAGACGCTGTATTCTCAGTTACCGCCGTCACCGCACTCACGATGGCGGCCGTGGCGGGGTTTCGTGCCTCTTACCATCGGTTCTTAGACCGGATCGAACTCATGTTGCCAGCACGGATTCGCCCTTTATATAACCATCCTGCAGGTAGTGGGAGTGGGCGAGAGGGGATGACAAGGTCTCTTATCTGTTCGTTTGACTGCTTTGTTAGAAAGTGTGCGTGTGTGTGAGAGAGAGAGATTGGCCTGGCTCGGACAGTCAAGACCATTATCCTGTTTATGATACTGCAAAAGAAAAGAAAGCTTACCATACCTTACGTTTCTTGAGAATGAAGGTATGTGTTGGAATTGGTAAGGAGGGTCCACGTTTCAGTGCTTGGACCCCGCAAGTAGAAAGGCTCTGGGTACCTTTCATTCGCTGTGACAGAGGCTGCGTCAGTAGGTCCAGTGTAGCATCAGTTTTTGACATTTTTAGCCTTCCCTTCGTCCAAGTGGCTCAAGGTGACATACCTGTACATGGTTCTCCTCTCTCCATGTGGTCTTCACGAGAGCCCTGTGTGATAGTTAAGGCTGGGAGTGAGTGAGGGAGAAAGAGGCTGATTGGCTTTCAGTAGTGCAGTGCGATCTCTCTGCTACATCTGGTCACCCCACAAACTCATTATAATGCTTTGGTTAATAATCTAGTGATGCTAAAGAAATTCGATTCGGAAATCCCTTAACTCTGCTTCCCCTCTCTGGTGTGTGTATGTGGGGGGGGGGGTTGTGTAAAGGAGCGGAGTGGGATAGGAGGTTGCAAGCCCTTTTAAAAGGACACTGCAGAGAGTTTCCTCAGTCTCCCTTTCCATGCTGAAAATTGAGAGGCCTGTTATCTCAAGGGGAGGATGTACAGCTTTCCTGTACTGATGCCCCCAATTTATTTTGATACAAAACTCTGTCAACCTTCCTTGATGGTAAAGATGCTTATCAAACGGAATCTCTGTAGTTTTGAAATATATAACTGACTCGTGAACGGGAGGGTTGAGGGCTGGGGTGATCAGTTGCGAAATGGAATTGTCATGCAGGGATAAAAGAAGCTGTATTTTCTGCCAATTCTTTCTCTGGTACTGTGAAAGGTACGGGAGATCTTTCTCTGTATTTCTTCAGCCTAGAAGATATGTGTCCTAGGTCATGTTGAGGTCCAAAAAGCAACTTCTCCCCCATCCACGGTTTCTGAGATAACACTTTCCTAGGAACCACTCCTATTCAAATGTTCATTTGAAGACTTGGATAGGGGAACATTTTCAACAGAACACATGTCATTTTGGCTAAAGAAGTGTTGTATGCCTTTGGTTCTGGATTTTTCTATGGCCCAACACACCTATCTATCTTTTGTCTTCAGCAGCTCCTAAAATATATTTTGTGGCTATCAGCAGTGGAAACCCAGAAATACCACTTATATTGTCATTCAATATTATTAAATAATCTAGATGATAAAGCAATGATAGATTGACTGGCTGTAATTCCTGCTCTCCAGCTGACATCTCTGTTAGACTGAATTTGTTAACCATAGTTTCCCTTGAATTTATTACTGTGGAGAAAAGAAGAAACTATTTGTAATCTTATCTTTAACGATAATCCACTAGAAAACAAACTACTGATTACTGTTCTTTTAAGTTGAAGCTGGCTTTCTCAACTTCAGTATCTCTCCTGTATGGGATTTTTCAGGCTGTGGGTCTTTGCAATAAATAAATAAATAATATGCAAATTACTACTACCCATGCTGATCTTCTGTGGACAAATGGATTATGGCAGGGCTTGACAAATCCCAGATTGCCATGGTGCCTAGAGATTTCATCGTGACCCTAGTATTTTCAGCAATTATATTATTGTATTGTCTCTCACCAGTTCACAGTGGCTTATCAGAATGTATTGTTGCATAACATAAAACTAAATGTGCATGAAGTCATTGCTTGTTCACTGCCAGCAGGTGCAGACATTTTTGTTTGGTTTGGCATTCCCTCAGTGATCTCTTCTTCCTAACCAGTTTTTATATTTTGTATATATTTCAGTTGTTCTGTACGGTTACCATTTGTGTGGGTTTAATTATGGGTGGGTCTCAGTTAATTACTCTCAGCATTCCACAATTAGGAAGAGTACATCTGCCCATCAGTCTCCAATTTTGATATATTTATTTCCATTACTATGTTTCCCCCCGGAATTAAACCCCCAAAAATGGTAACCATATAGACTAAGCTTGTTTGATCCTTGCATCTATTAAACATCTTCATTATGTTGTATGCTGATTTGCTGTTCACCCTCTACTTATATGTATGGACTGGTAACTTCCATTTCAATGTATCTGAATGCATGCACATGAAAGCCAATACCCTGAATAAAACTTTGTTGGTCTTAAAGGTGTCACTGGACTTCAACTTTGTTCCTCTGCTTCAGACCAATACGGCTACCCCACCCTATTTGTGTATAGGCTGCAACATTTTTGTCATAGCTCTAATAAAAATTAATGTGAAGGATTAAGTTTTGTGGTAGCAAATATTAGAAAATTTGGTTATTAAAATACAAAATGCTTAAGGCTAAACAATGAATCTAATTCCTAAATTTCTGGGCCAGCTCCTACAGTCAAAGAAAATATGTCAAGGCCTGAATTATGGTACGTGAAGAGCTATATTGCTCATCAGAATACTTATGCTAGCTTTGCTCTGCTGTATATTAGGTAGTAGCAAAGGCCAGTCTTGCCTGTGCTTTGTGACTTGTGTTGCTTGATTGTGGACATTCAGTCGTTCAAAATTTGTGGCAAAAAGTTAATTCTTAAAGTCAAGCATCAAAGCAGTGCACCTTGGCTAAGAACTTTGTAGGTGGCCTTAGGCAAGCTTCCCTCCCCCCACCCCAACTTCGGACAGCTGTCTGCAACCTGAGGATCACAATAATCACCTTGCAAGATTTTGAGGATTACTAAAATAATGTAAGCAGGACATTTGTGCAATATGATTGAAGTTCATAACACTTTGAAGGCTCTGAAAGAAAGTTAGGCAAGGTCCGAGGGAATAGGCTTTTGTGTTCTTAGAGATGGAAGAATCTAAACTAACACCAGTGTTGCAGCTTTCCCTTCTCACACAAGAACTCCTTGTTTTTCTAGAAACTGAAGATATATAAAGTAATACTGTTAGAATTTCTGAAAAGCTCTTCTGTGCCAAGCAGTGTTTCAGGAGTCATTGACAAATGTGGGTCTAGGTTGTGATGAGAGGGTGCTGAACTAAGATGCTGATCAGCATTATACCAGTTGAAAGCTGTTACTGCTGTTGTGCTCGAGACATGTTTTCAAGAGCAAAACCCATCCAATACAAAATGCAAGTCCAGTGTTTTTTTTTTTTTTTGTCCTTGATACAGGTTAGTTTGATGGCCTAGTGAGATAAGTGACATTTCCCCTAGAATATGTGTCAGTATCTGAGGAATATCCCTTTCCTTTTAGAACTGTCCACAAATGGACTGTTTTGCACTGCTGAAGGATTACTTTTCTGCAATTAGTTGGAAGCAGAATTGAAACTAGGACTCCCAACCAATGTTCCCTCTAAGCTGAGTTAGTGTGAGTTAGCTCACATTTTTTTAGCCTCCAGCTCACACATTTTTGTCTTAGCTCAGGAAGGATGACTCCAGAGCAAACTGATTTATGCAGGAGCCAAATCGCTTGCTCACCACTTTAATGCCAGTAGCTCACAAAGCAGAATTTTTGCTCACAAGACTCCACAGCTTAGAGGGAACATTGCTCCCCACACACAAACACACTAGAATTCCTTATTCTTGTCCTCATGGAGCAGTGAGAGCCAAAGTGCATTTACTCAGAAATAAGCTCCATTCAGTTTTGATTCCCTAGTTTATAATTTCCTAGATTCATTTAAGAAACTAAACCCATGTTTACTTCTGTCCCTATTATTACAACATAGCACTTCTGGGGGACTGAAAACCAACAGAAAGCAACAAAATCAGCTTAATGCATGGGGCTTTACAGGCAGGGGAGATGAGAAATGAGAATAAACTGAAGTTAAAAAGCAGGGAAGTGCCTTAATTGTTGTTCCTCCTCTCTTATTAGTTTCAAGGGTAGACCTTCCAGAGTGGTGGGTTTGCCAATATCTTTAATTTCAATTAAGAACTACTTTGGGAGGGCAACTCAGAGTGCAGCCATAGTACTGCTACAACACTGGTTTGAATCTTTCCCTCCGCCTTTGTTTTCTACAGGGAATATCACCATCTCTGCCCATCCATGCTATTTGTAGGGTGAATAGTGTGTGTGTGTGGGTAAAGTTTTCTGCTGCAGGTGGAAGGTTGTGACCCTGACCTTCTGCATCATCCCTTGTAGCTGTTTGTTTTCAGTTCCACAGGTATAATAGTGACATTGACGGATCTTGGTTTTTTTTTTAAGAATCCCCCCCCCCTTTTTTTGTGCCAAAAATGGTAGTGAAATCAAGAAATGGTGAGCTGGAAACTGCCACTGTCACCAGTCTGAACACTCCTTGTGAAAGGGGGACTGAAAAGCACTTTTCTGTTCTACACAGTTAGCCATGCAATTCTGTTTTAAAGTGGAAAAACCCCACAAATGTGTACACAAGAGGTCTGAAAGAAGTAGGACAGCATAGAAAACTGTGACCTGCAGTGCACTGCTAGCAGTATTATCCATTACAACTGAGTGAGGGAATCATGGCAATTCCAAATTAAATGGCCAGTTTGGAGAGGACTTCTGTGTAATTAACAAGTCTGATTCCTATGCTAATAGTTTCTCATATGCTACAGCCATTGCTAAACTTGCTAAATATCCAACTCCTCTTGTTCTCCTTGGTTTTATGCAGTTGGGAAAGTTGCTGCTGGCAGCAGAAAGGCATGACTTGGTGCATCTCATTTTGTCCTTTGTATAGTTACTCTGAATAGAAAGCTCCTTAGAATTCCTCAAAGGCATTGTGAATAATGGAACTTCTCTTGCAAGAAATGTGCAACTTATAACTCTTAAAGATATTAGGCAAAGATTTTAATAACCTTGATTGCTAGAATATTTTTGTTCAAACTAGCCTATACATTATCTATTTCTTTACATACTTCCTTTAAAAAATGTATCTCCCACTCAAAGACAGTGGGACATATCAAACTATTTCAGGACATTTATCTCTTCAATAACCTGATAGATTTATTTATTTATATCATTTCCCCAAGACTCTTGAACAACTTTTCACTTGCATGGAGAGCTTTATAATGTGCAGTGCTCAAGTCCGTCTGTTGCATATGCTGCTAGCACAGTCTATTCACAGTGCCTGTGCAAGGAGTAGGGTTGCCAGCTACCTCCTGGCCACTGGCGAGGGATGGGGGAGTAAGGTTGCTGGCTCCAGGTTGGGAAACTCCTAGAGATTTGGGGATGGAGCCTGGGGAGGACAGGGACTTCTGTGGGGTACAATGCCATAGAGTCCACCCTCCAGTGCAGCTATTTTCTCCAGGGGAACTGATCTCTGCAGTCTGGAGATGAGGTGTAATTCCAGGAGATCCCCAGGTCTCACCTGGAGGCTGGCATCCCATCTCTGCATCTTCTCTTCCCCTTATAAAAGTGTCCTGTATGAAAATTTTTTTTGATAAAAACTAGACTATGTTGTCGAAGGCATTGACACAGAGAGTACTCCATCTTTCTGTGTTATACCTCTGAGGATGCCAGTCACAGCTGCTGGCGAAACGTCAGGTACTACAATGCCAAGACCCCACCCACACAGCCCAGAAAATCTACAACAACTAAAAAATTATACTGGACCAGTATACCCTTTGAAGCATATCAGAACTTTTTAATGGAAACACAGCTACCCAATTATTTAATTTTTGTTTACAAGATGATTAAAACATAACACTTCCCAAAGTGTTGTAAACTGCTGCCTTGCCATAAGAACATTAAGATAAGAGAAAGTCAGAGTTCTTAAAATTGCAAGACACAAAAAAAGTTTGCAAGTCACAACCAATATGGTTGGATCATTCATGAAAGCTTCGGCACTTGGGGGCGTCTTTCATGATGAAGAGGCTGCCTTTCATTTCTGCCATAATCAAAAGCTGCATAATAAATCCACTAAATCTCATGTTTTAAAAAGTCGCTGTTCAAAATATTCCAAGTTTCCCCTTGAAACAAATCTGGATGTAGGCTCTTGACAAGTTAAACAAGTTAACCACTTGCAGTGGTTTTATGTTGCCTGATGGGTGCTGTTGGTTAGTGTCAGACTGTGACTGGGGAGACCTGGGTTCAGATCTCAGTTTGGATAGGAAACTCGTAGGGTGACTTCAGGCCTCTCACACAGTCTTAGCCTAACCTCACAGGTCATTTGAATAATATGAATGAGGTTCTCCAACCATGTACTTTCTTTTGGGAGGATGGGAAGAATTTTTTTTAAGCTCTTGGTGGGTTTGTTATATAGTGAGTGTCAGCATTCCCTCTAAGCTGTGTGCATGAGCGGCTGCCCATTAACACAGGAAGCCCCACTCAGCAGCAAACTGGAGCCACACTGGGTCTTGCACTGCTCATTTTAAGATTGCAGCCGTTATATTCTGCTCAGGATGTGAACTGCTCCACTCAGTAGGGAAAAATATTAGAGAGAACATTGGTTAGTATGCCAGCGGATCAAAACAACTGTTTCTTTGCTTCTTTTCCAATGGGCAGTGAAGCTCCACTTTTTACAAGAATATAGCAGTTCTCTTCCCACAGTGCATCTAGAGGAAATGGATAGTTATAGCTGCAATTAGCAGTTCTGAACAAATGTAATAAGAATATTTACTTTTTACTGCTCAGGAGCCTCAACATGTAGACCTTGACCATCTATAAAATGATTAAACTGTGTTACAAAACACAGCTATGCACATAATATAACTATTATCTTGCAATTTATTTATCAATTGTTAATAGGATTTCTTGATCTGTAATTTTATTTTCTTGCAAAATGCACCTGGTAATTCTTAGTTTGTATTTGCCTTACTTGCAAGGCTATGCATGTGTTATCTTTGGATGCACCATTCTACCCATAATGATGAAACCCCACATTTTGCAGAACTTGAGCACCTATGAAAGAATTAAGGTGCATTACAAAATAATCTCCTAGCCTTTGCATTATCTCCTCGAGAAGAGGGGCTGCTGGAGAAAAGTTGGCTGTAAAACACGCTGTTAAATGGGTGCTGTTAGAGTGAGTTGTCTGGCAACATGCAGGAGCAGCTCTGCTTGGCTGAGACAAGCCATACACAACTGGCAGCTGCAGCCACCCGGTCAGGACAAGCCTAGAACAGGCAGGATGGGGCTGCAGACTCTAGGTTCAGTAACAGAACTGGGCAGCCACCTGGAGCCAGGCACAACATCAAGCCCTGCCCAGGGGAAGGGAGCCGCCCAGCAGGCAGCTGCCCCTGAGACAGGGCCTCAGGGCATTTCTGGCTGGGTGAAGGGGTAGGCAGGAGGAGCAAGCCAGGGGAGGGGAGCCTTTTTAAGGAGGATCTGCAGCAGGCCAGGGAAGATGCAATATCCCTGCTCAGGCAGCATATAAGGGCAAAGGATATGGAAAGCAGGAAGAACAAGGTGGTGTAACCTCCCTCCCCTCTGAGGCCTTGCAAGAGGAAGGACATGGGGGGGGGGGGGCAAGGACAGCACAGCCTTGACCAGGAGGAAGTCACATGAGCATTCACTGTTAGTGATGTTTGGTCTCTACCTCAAACGATGGCCAAACTTCTCAGGTGCCTCTAAAGTAATCTGGGTTTGCTCACAACATAACTTCCCACACCCCAGTGGATACAAAGTGTCCTCCCTTGACAGGGCATCCTTCTTCCCTGAGCATCTTTCACCCAGCTGCCTTCAGCAATGCCCTGTCAAGGGAGGACACTTTGTATCCACTGGGGAGTTGGAGTCTTCAGTATTTTCCTCCCCTCCCCCACCCCATGGAGAAGTTAGGTGGTGACAGAACCCGACAGCTACTTGCAGGAATTTAGAGGCTTCTTGTGAGTAGCAAGATACTGGGGGGGGGGGGGGGGGGGGAGGGGTGTCCGAACTGCTCGAATAAACTTCAGGGTTTCCCCCCCTTTAACAGTCTGTATCTGGCCAGTGCAGCAAAGCTACTTGCTGTTCTGAGAACTAGTACAAGAAGCTGGTGCCATTGTAAAAATTATTACACAACAGACAGTCCATACTTTGTGTATTGCTTGACTTGTAGATCTAGTGTATGTAGTTCCACTCTGTGTTGCTTCAGTTTTCTGGTTTTGTGCATTAACTAAAAATGTTCTCTTGCAGGTCCTAAAACAGTGTTTTTCTGGGCACCTGTTATGAAATGGGTAAGTTGACGTTTTAGGCCAGTATGGAATGCATGAAACCCATGAGCTAAAACTGTAAGCTGTGGCCCAGAAAAATTGAAATTCCTACAAACATTTGTATATGCACAACTTTCTAAATATGGCTAGACAGGTCCTCTAATCTGTCTGAGAATATTGACCAATAAACAGTCAGAATATGTTGTAAGAAAGATGTAGAAATACTGCCAATTGACTTGAGTTGAAAGGACATCTACTCCCTGGTTGGTTCTGTCAAGCTGCTGCATTCTCTGACAGCTTAGTGGAAACATTGTATATATTATCTCTAAAAGGTAAAGGTTTCCCTCGCTCAAAAGCTAGTCAAATCCGACTCTAGGGGGTGGTGCTTATCTCCATTTCCAAGCCGAAGAGCCAGCGCTGTCCGAAGACATTTCTGTGGTCATGTGGCCGGCAGGACTAAACACCAAGGTGCACAGAATGCTGTAACCCTCCCACCAAAGCGTACCTATTTATCTACTTGCAATGTCTTGCTTTCAAACTGCTAGGTTGGCAGGAGCTGGGGTCAGAGATGGGAGCTCACTCTGTCACACGGCACTTGGGTCTCGAACTGCCAAACTACAGACCTTCCAGTGTACAGCTCAGCGTCTTAACCTCTGAGCCACCACGGCCCCCCATGTTATCTTTACTATTCTACATAAGTGGTGCCAAACTCTAAAGGCCTCTATTAGTTAAACTAAAACCTTATCTTGTTAGCATCTACTTCAATGCACAGTGGAGTCTACACAGAACGGGCCGGATATGAAGATTCTGCTTAGCATCCAGTATCAGCTATGCCGCAGCATTCTGAACCAACTGGAGTTTCTAAGTTGTTTTTAAGGGCAGAACCATGTAGAATTCATACAGTAGCCTAGCCTTGAGATTTATTTAGTTATTTACAAAATGTGTATATCACCATGGCATTCTGGAGGCTAGCTGGATCCATTAGTTTCTGTGGGTGGAGCATTTTAGCTTGCTCCTGCAGAGCATTGGTGGCATATTCACCTGAGCCGTGATAAGGGTTCCAGGGGTCTCAAACATAAGGCCCGGGGGCCAGAACACACCCCTCCCAGCCCATGGGCCTTGCAGTGAGGATATACCAACTCAGAGCATACTAGCTGCTGTCCTTTATAAAGTTTATATCTCCAGAACTTGACATTCATTTTATGGCACATATGGCCCAGCCTGACGAAGTGACATTTATGTCAGTTCTGGCTATTGTAACAAATGAGTTCGACATCTCTGGGTTAGACCATGGCATAGGGTAGATTTCCATTCCCCGGAGTAGCTCTTTCCCCACTGATTCTGGAAAAAAAGGTCTAAAGTGTGTCCTTTGTTGTGCATAGGGCCAGTTACCACCTGGCCTATGGTGGCCAGTGACTATAAAATCTTATGCCTCCCTGCCAAGGTGTCATCACTGGCATGGATTTGAAGTCACCCAGAAAAATCAATCTGAGTGTCTCCAGCACTAACCCTGAGATTATGTCTGTCAGGTCAGACAGGGTGTCCAATGAGGAATTAGGTGGGAAGTAAAGTATCAGAATGACCAGTACATCTTTGAGACCTAACCAAAGGTAAAATCAATTAATACCACCTTGATAGTCTGACTCGGCAAGGCAGCTTCATGTGTGTGCATTAGCGGCATCCAGCACGGCTTGTTATCAATAGGACGTGTTTCAGTAGGAAATTGTGTAGGAAGTCACAGACCGTACTTAACTCTGAACATGAAAATGTACTATTTTATATTGCTCCCAATAGACTGTTATTGTGCACGTTATGATAAGCAACTGGGAATGCTTACCAGGGAGGCCCAAAGCCTTTTGAAAAAGCTTAGAAGCTATCCCCTTTTCTAAACTGAGCTGATTAAAGAAACTCTTTGCTGTTGAATGTGAAGTTTCTGTGGGACTTGTCTTGTATGACATTTGTTTCCTACAGGATAATCTCTTTGCATTTTCCCCCAATAAATCTGGCCTGTGAACATGGAACATCTATAAAAAAATTGACAGTTCTTATATGTTTAAAATGCCAGTAACAACAAGGTGCACAAGTGGACTCATATGGTAGCTTTTGATATAGCAAGTGTGTGTGTGTGGGGGGGGTGAACTATGAGTTTGCCCCAGCAGTTGCACTGAGTTTAGGAAGTGATCTGAAAACAATTGAGATTCCTTGCTTTGTGCGTGCAGTGGTATAAACCACTACTTGCACCACTGAGGTTTTTCAATCCACAGACCTAGCAAATTGAGTTCTAGGCCAGTCCATTGGAGAAACTTAACTAATTGCTTTCTCCTTCGACCATCTCTTCCCTCAAAATGCAGCAGAGCATGCAGTATGCCTGTAACTGCCTTTATAAATCCTTGATGTCTACAAGTGTACATGTTCAGTAGTTGAATGACTTAAACTGTGAAATGCAAAGGACGATTGCACCTGGGTTCTGACTATAGTATGACATCTATACAATTCAACACTGTCCCAATGAAGTTGATGCGCCATCTTTTTATAGGGTTTGGTCTGCGCTGGAATGGCTGATATGACTAGGCCAGCAGAAAAACTCAGCACATCACAGTCTGCAGTGTTAATGGCCACAGGTATGTGTGATGGACATCTTATCATCTTCAACAATGTTTGTCATATTTGTCTGGTTAGAATATTAGCCTTGAACCAAAGAGGCTTGGATTTGAATCCCTGGTCATACTCTACCTAGCACAGCTCACACCATTGAGGAAATCATGGGATAACTCCTGCCCATGAATGTCCACCTTGGAGAGAGGCTATAAGTGAGGAATCATTTTTGAAACAAAACCCATCCAAACAGAACTAAATTTTTAAACTTGGTGTTTCATTTTCTAAAAGATTTTGAAAACACTTTGGCTTGTTGAATCAACTGCAGAAAATTGTTTTATCAATAGAATTGGCTAGAAACTGTTTAGCCAGAAACCATACAAATTGAGTTTTGATTAACTCAGTTTAGCATTAGAATTTTTTTTCTACTGATGATATAAAAACAATCCCAACAGAGACTGCAGTTTCTATGCTATTGTACCATAGTGGTTGACTGAACAAGTTTACATACATGGAGCTTTGTCTACAGTTTTGTTAATGTATTAGTCTTTGAGAGACTGAAAGGTTTTCTTAGGCCAGGACTTTCCAGACAGCTTAGAATTCTTACCAGTCAACTTATGGAGCAACTGTACAAATTGACTGCCAAATTTCTAGACTGCAGGCTGCGTGTTGCAAAAATTGGCTTATCCTATTTGATATTGTGCCAGTCACACTGGGGACCAAACCCCTGTGCACAGATGGTGTGTTCATTGCTGACTTGCTTCCATAGAATACATTTTGGACTGGAATACTAATTCTGTGAGGTAGGTTAGACAGTGAGAGGCCCAAGATCACGGCAGAGTGGGGACTGGAATCTGGATCTCTCAGCTCATAGTCCCACTTGGTATGAACACCTGTATGACTACAGACCACAATCAGTATTACCCTTGAAGTACTAATGTGCATTTAATTCAATTATTGTATCTGTTCACAACCCAACAGGACTTATCTGGTCAAGATATTCCTTAGTTATCATTCCTAAAAACTGGGGTCTCTTTACTGTTAATTTCTTCGTGGGATGTGCTGGCGGCTCTCAGCTGTACCGTATATGGAGGTAAGTAAACAAGTAGGAAGGATTTCAGTTGACTTATTTAGCATCTGGTTCCTCAGGTTGGTCAGACTCTTCAGTGTTGCCAGTGATTCCTGGCATGATTCCTGTGCTTTAACACTACATGAAACAAAATCAGGGTAAAAGAGTCTACCGGCATGTAGGAAAGATGAGTGGGCTGACAATGATAATTTGCTGAATATTTTCCCCATCATGCTGCTGGAGGCCTTAATAGGGGTGGCCTGTATTTTTTGCCTTATGCCTCACATGCTTCTTTGGCTACTGAGCCCCAGCTTTTCTAACAATATTGTTATGTCTTTAGAAAAAGGAGCTCCCATTCAAAATATTCACTGGATTTGTATCTCCAGCTACAAGAGCACAGCTATACCTGCTTGGTTTTCATTCACTCCCTTCTCCCTATATCTCTCCCCTACAGTAGCTGGTCCTTTGGGAGGGAAGAATTCACAACTTTCTTAAGCAATTTTAATTCTCATGTTACGGAATCTTCAGCTTTAACGGAGCAAGATAAGACAAACTGGTAGTTCTCTAGGCCTCCTTAGTGATTCTCAAGCTGGGGAGGCTTGGAACACCACCATCACATGAAATCATACAGGTGCAGAACACGTGACTGTCCAGTCTGTACTGAAGTGGGGATGGCTCTCTAGCTAAAACAATGTTGTAGGGGTGGGTATGGGGGTCCCTGTTATACATTTAGGCTGCGGCAGTCTGCTCTAGATTTCCAGTTATGACACTTAGCCTTCTGGGAAGATATAACATGGTACAAAAGCAATCAACTCTTTATGCTACTCTTTTCTAGTTCAGTGGCATGCTCCTTTAAGGATGGCTGCTGAAACTGCTGCAACGATAGTGATGGGAAGCCATGCCCACAGCATATGGAGTTTCACATTTAGTGTATAAGCATAATTTTAACAAGCTTCAATGTGATTTCATCAAATGTCATGTTTTGAATCCATCTGCATATGCCCCCTCTCCTGTCTGAACATCATAGAAGGGAGGTAGGTGGTCTTCCCCATTTTAAGTCCAGACTGGAAAGACTGATGATGTACAGTGACCTTCCCCTATTGCTTCTAGCTCCCATCTTTCAGACAACTAGCTAGAATATGGGGATTGTTCCTGATTTGCACATTCAGGCAAACTAAACTTTTATATTAGCTACCCGTGTTCTTTAGAAGCTGAAAATACAGTACAATTTCAAGTCACTTTATAGACTGTAATATTCTTCTGAGCTCAGAATTTTAAAAGTAAACAAGATTGTATGCTATGTAGATATGGGCCCCAAGTGAAAGAGCAGATGTTCTCTACAAAAATCTCCCAATCTTGATTGAGTCATTATCACTTTATTCTTGCCTAGATTCAAATGCAAAACTAAAGCCTGGGACGTCCACAAGATATACCTATGGTCCTGTTCAACTGTGAAAATAATCAAAATCGTAGTTTATAAGCACTCACTTTGTCTTCTCCTGACAGGTATAACCAAGAACTAAAAGCCAAGGAGAAGGAAGAGAAGCAGCAATAAAAATGTAGTTCATCTCCTCACATTTCAGCTGTGAACTCTCTCAAGGGACCTAGTTGTAATCTTGTGCAGTTTGTCCAGCATGAATTTTTACTAATGTTTGAGCATGTTTTTCTATAAACTAGAAAATGTCTCTTTACGCAAATAAAGTTTAACTTGACTATAATAAAATGCCTGTTAGGCTCAGCTTTCACAACCCAATATGGATAGCTATTCTGGTCTGTCAACTGGGTTAAATGGCAGCCCAGGTCATAAAATGTGTACTTGGTTAGTTTAAAATTCAATCTACATACTACTACATGGCTCAGGAATAAAGGAGACCCACCCAATCCTTTACATTTTGACAAAGAGTCCTAGACATGATCTATGGGAGAAAAAACTGTCATCAATAGAGCCCGTTTATCCTATTAGCTGTTGTCACAAAAATTTGCTTTGCTATTAGCTGCCTTTTGGGGAAAGCTAATAAACCTTTTCCTAAATAAAGGTATAAATACTAGAGAGAACTGTAAAGTATCATTGTTTCCTCTATTCTTTACATTTGTTGGAAAAGAGATACTCAAATTTTCCTGTCAGGTGGTGTTAATTGCCTTAACTTCTTGTCACAACAGTAGGAAATACAGAAGAGTTCAACTCAAATACATCTTGATGTAACAACTTTAGAATTCAGTTCTCAGAGCTGCCTATTATGGCTTTTCTGTATTAGTGCCCGAATATTTACATGAATTTGAGTTGTTTAGACCTGGACTTTGTTTTACTGAGAATTTTCTGTACTTTTAAAAGAAATTTTATCAACTACTTGTTTAACCTGAGGGTGAACTCTTTAACAAGGCTCCTTCTGTTAAGACAAAGTGATCCTAGAAGGGCAGCAGTAAGTAACTGTTCCTTTGCAGATGGATGGGAAAAGGTGAACTTCGGTTTTTAGCAGCTTCTGTCCTCCAGCTGAATCCCATCCTGAAATGAGAGGTACCTGAAAGACATTGTAATATCCCCCCCCCATCACTCGAATTAAACACACACAGACCTCTAATGGAAAAAGTGTATTAAAATAGTCACAAGCATACAATAAAAAACATGTAAATATCCAATGTGATGTGTGTCCAACTCAGAAGCTAGTCAAAACAAAAAGAATGCTACCACTGGTTCCAACTTAAACATTACAAGACCATGGAGAATACGCCATTTCCCCCGAATTATACACCCATTTTATAGGTGTCTACCCCCTTTCGTTCCCCCCACCCCTCCAAATCTAGCAGCATCAGTGTGGTCATCTCATAGTGGTGCTTTCCAGAAATCAGCAAGCTGCCCTGTAGCAGTTGCTTTTGAGATAGTGGGGAAGGGAGAAAAGACAACTGTACAACAAAATATAAAATTCAATTCCAAGTTTGTTTTTTAAAAAGTGCAGAAACAAAGCAGAAAAGGGCTCAATAGCTGCATTGTGTGGAGCTGTGTAGAGCACAGGGAAATCTTGGGGGGAAAGGTCCAAAGCTTGAGGGTGGAGTTTCACAACTGGGAGTCCTTTATTTGATCTTGATTGCCTTTCACAGGAAAAGGGCATTAAAATACAGCACCATAGGAAAGTTGCCCTTACACATGCCAAATTGTCCCCTAGATCTTAACTAGGAAACATGGTTTAAGAAAGGAGAAAAGAAGTAACTTCCCACCCACCGTATACAAATAGAAAAGTCCTGGTTTTAAAATATGACAGACATAAGAATGTAAACAAGATTTAGACAGATCTCATTTGATGATCAAACACCTGCTCACTTCACCAAAACAACTGTATACTGCAAGGAAAGCCTTTGAGTGTTGTGCATACAGAGCAAGTTACAGGACAGATGTTCAGCCAACCTACTTCAAAAAATTAAGACAATAGTTCCGTTTTTCTATTTACACACTGAAATGTCACTACTGGAGCCACAAAAAGTGCTCTAGGATAAAGAAAGCCGTAGCACAAATAAGGTTACTGCTACAATCTGAAAGATCTTGAAATTCCTTTCCCAAAAGCTATGGAACACATTCTACCTGCTCCAACATGGTCACTTGTCAAGCAACAGAATTCAGAGGTAACTGAATGAGATGAAGGATGCAGTTGTTAATGCATTAAGTAAACATCCATTTGCAACAGCAGCTGCTTCTGTAAGATTTTAATGTAGTTGGACTTTATTTCACAAAGCAGGGCAATTTTTTACTGGTGATGAAATCTTGGTAGTCAGGTCAGTAGAGTAACTTTCATCAATAGAAAGCTGTCCTGATTAAGTGGGCAACTAATTTTTAATGCAAGTACTTAAAAATCCATGGGTATCAGTTTGCTTCTTATAAGAGGCGATCTTCTTCACCCACATAGGAGAGAATGTCTCTTCTGACACAACTGTGCCTTGTCTACTGTGTTTTTCTTTAGAACGGCTGTATTCATATGCAAATATCTACATATTCACTTACTGATAAATTAAAACTATTGGTTAATTGACAGATCTAAGGACAGCACATGGTACACTAGCGAAATACATTACTGAGTGCTGTCCATTGAATTTTGTTTTTGCTTGATAAGTATCTTTTTCTATTGAGAAGGAGTTCTCTGTGGTTCTCACATTTATCAAGAAGTTCGCTACGTGGCTTTATGAAACTCAGAACTTAAAATAGGACACTGAGTAGAGGAAATTACTCCTATATCAATATTCAAGCTTCAAAAATACTGAGAAACTAGGATGCATAATGCAGAGTTAATTTTGAACATTTCCCACAGAAAAGCTGTGAGTTATATCAGCATTTTACCTACATTGTGACAGAAAGTAGAAAGTGGGTGACTATTAGATACAGAAGTAGGGCATTGCTCCAATAGTAAAAGATGCTGGGATGAAAATCTATTGAACTGTTTGATTTTACCCTGTGAACTAAACACCACTTTGGTGCAGTAGTTAAGAGCAGCAGAACTGGGTTTGATTCCCCACTCCTCCACATGCAGCCAGCTGGGTGACCTTGGGTCAGTCACAGCTCTGAGCTCTCTCAGCCCCACCTACCTCACAGGGTGTCTGTTGTGGGGAGAGGAAGAGAAGGTGATTGTAAGCCACTCAAAGACTCCTTCAGGTAGTGAAGGGCAGAGTATAAAACCAACTCTTCTTCTAAAGGCTTGCATGAGGAATCATTTAATTCTGCTGCAGTCACACATAACTGGCTTGAGCTAATATCAAAACAAAGGACGGATAGTAGCATATAACCAATACTAAGGTAGGCCTTCCTTGTTAACATTACTTTCTCACACTTCACCAGAGTTTAACTTGTCGATGGTCAAGCAGGAGAGGCTAGTGGTATAAAGTAAAAATCAGAAACAGCAACACGTTTCACTGCAGTGTGAGACATCCCACTCTGCTTTCAGCCTTCCTATTATGATTCAGTAAGTGATGGACTTCTTCCCTACAGTACAACATCCATCACTGGAGGTCATTCTAAAACAGAAATGAGCCAACTTAAAATCTTGTAAGTCCTTTCATTACTAGAATCCTCATGATCCATTATTTTATATTTATAAAGCAAAAATGCATACTCAGAATCACATAACAGAAAAACAAGGAGTGCTGCATTATACAATGGTCCATGTAGACCCATGTGCTTCACAAGAATCTCAGCAACAAGACAGTGCTAGATGGTCCACTGGGCAAGCCAGATTTGCTTTCTTCTCACTCCTGATGTACAGAGGACAACAAAGTAGCACTAATACTGGGAAACAAGGGCAACTAAAGAGTACTGGAGCAACTTTAAAAGCCCATGAAGGTCTTCCGTTTCCCTACCACAAGAACAAATTTCAAAGAACGCAATAGGTTCCATTCAGTAGAGAATGTAAACTTTCTATCTCTTTTCTGCAGCTGGTCTTTCTTGATGCATCTTAACAGTTGAATCCCATTCAGTATATTTTCATTATATCATTACTCCTATTCAGCAAATTGAATCATCAGATTCCCAAAAGGGAAAAACTCAATTTTTGTTTACATTTTTTTTCTGCCTGCAACTTATCAGAGTATAAAAAGTATCTCCCTTATAAATAAAAGCCAAATGGTGGTGGCACTTCTCTAGAACATTCCACACGCTCCAAAATCAGTTCGCTCTCTGATCTGTCATTCAGAGGATCTCCCTATCCACTGGCTGCTTTGCCTGACTCCTGCCTCCAACATTCTAAACATATTGCTGTTCCTCTCCCCCCCCCCATATCCAGTCAGAACACAGAGGTTATTTGCATATGCAGCCTCATTGGCCTCTGCCTCGGAACACAGAGGTCGTTTGCATATGCAACTTGATTGGCTTTTGCCTCTAACATTCTATACAGTTTTGCTGTTCTGAGGTAAAATGTGTCCAATCTCCAGGTGAGGGCTGGAGATCACTCAAAATTACAACTGTTCTTTAGGTAGCAGAGATCAGTTCCTCTGGAGAAAATGGTGGACTCAGTGTCATTATACCCTGCTGAGGTCACCACAGCAAATTGACACTGAGTGTCCAAGGCCGGGGCACCCGCCCAGAGCCTCTTTCTAGAGGCCGTTGTATTTATTTCCACAACGGGCCTTTTTCCTAGTAAATAAATAAAGCTCAAGATCAAACATCTGAAGACATCTGCACTCTACTTAACCAAAGAGTAGCAGCCTTTTTTTCCTTTTAAAAATCTATTTTTGCAACTGGAAATTTTAAAAAACAAATAAAGCAAGCTTCTGTGGACACCTAATTTACCAGTCCCAGAGATCAGAGGAGGTAGCAGTAAGCTGGCCACAGCACACCATAAAAAAACAACGTTTTCTTTAATGTCTCTGTGAGAACCAAGGCATTAAAAGCTAGTAACATGAGTATGCTGGGTCCTGTCCTTCTGAAGCAGAATGGGGCCACAGCAAGCCTATCACATTTCATGGCTTCTTCCCACAGGAGTGAGATTAGATGAAGGCAGACTGCTATTATGACAATAAAATTATTTTTTTCTAACAAGCCTTCTCTACTTTCTAGAAGTTTCACTGACAGCCATGCCAGGATCAAACTGCAAAGATACACCATGCATTCTCTACTACGTTCTTTTGGTCAAAGTACAAATATGCTTCACCTTTTTTAAAAAAAAAAAAAATCCCACTATGCCTGTATTAACTACTCTTATAGCAGGGTGGCAGGGTATGTAAAGGGACTTCAATTAATGCTGCTTCCTTAAAACAGCCTTGTGAAGACTGTATTAGTGATGTTAGTGTAATGCCCTAAAGATTGAAATTTGGCTCCAGCCAGTTGAGATTAGGCTGGAAGCTATGGGAAGTGGATTGTTTTCCCCCACAGGGTAAGAGATTAAGTGGATGTTGAAGAGAGAGGACATGAGTCAAGTTTCATGAAAAAGTAAAGTGTGGAAAGCACCAGAGTTGGAAAAGGAATCATGCAGAAACAGTTTTCTTCATGTCAATTTCATCAGAGAAACAGAACCTGTAAAAACAAAGTATCAAACCCATTCAAAATATCCAGGAATTTTTCCAGTTTTCCACGAAACAATTAAGACAAGTTATCTAAAAAGTGTAATATGAATTTTCACTTTCTTCCCCTTATCCTAGATACAAAAAAAATATTGGTAATTTATAAGCAGAATTTTTACCATATTTCAACATGCAACATTGGTCTCATTTCTGTTCGATTAAATAGACTATTTACACACAATACATATATAATCTCTTTCTCTCTGTATGCACATGCATTGGTCCTAGCCTAGGCATCAAAGGCCACATGTGAGTTCTCTGGGTCAATTTTCTTCAAGCGATTCCAGTTAAAATTTTTGTTTAGCTTTGGGTAGGTTGGGATCTCCTCAGTTCTTCCGAATGTCAGCATAGACCACAGACTCTGACTTGATGATCTTGTCACTGTAATGCCCGCCAGAGTGATCTAACTGTGCATAAATTACTGGGCCCTAAAACAGAAAGAAAACAAATCTAGGGTAAGCAAACTAAGGAGAGAGTACATGTCTTTCATCCCATTATGGGTATGCATATTTTATTTAATTATTAATTCCTTGCTCTCTGCTAAAATACAGTAACCAAGACACAAAGACAAAATCCATCAACTAGTGATACATCACAGCAAGTTACATGCAGATAAAAATATTACCAAAAATACACAGGGAGACATTTCAATATGAGAAATACACAAGTTAGGTCAGCTGCTCTTTAAATGATTTTGCAAGGTGTTATTTCAGCAGATTAATGATCAGCAAATGCTTTCCTAGACATCTGTTCAGATAGACAAAATAATCTGGTGACAGCACTGTAGCACCGGCTGAATAGATTGCTATTTCAAAGGAGCACAAACATTCACTGTGCTACTTAACGGGCTCATTCAATAGGTTCCATCTGTCTCCCAGTGCTGAACTGTGTCTTGGATCCTATACATTCCTTCTACTTCCCCAGCACTGCCCTCCTTTGTTTTTGCAAGATGCCTGACCAGGAAGTGCCTAGTACTGAAAGAACAGCAACCATACACTGCAGACCGCACCTCACACCCAGGGAATATACTCCACAATGAAGTACTATCTCTCTGAAGGAGGAGAGCACTGTGGAAGCAGAATGAAAGTAAAGGTCCACACCCATCTCGCAGGCAGTGGTGCTGTACATTAACTTGTGCTATTCATGGTATCATCTTGTACACACTTTAAGGAACTACATACACTTTTGGAATTTCACTCACCACGTTAAGCACATATGTGCTTAAAGTGGTCACAGTTTGACCAAATTATTTTTGAAAATATTGACCTCATACATATATCATCATCAACCTATTTGTTCATGGCAGGCTTCCCACACTGGGAAACTTTCAATCATATTCTGTGCCAAGAGGAAGAGAAAGAAAGATCATTATGACATCTGTGTGTGGTCACTGTCAGCGATTTAGCACCTCCTTGTGTGATGTCCACAAAAGACATGAAGATTATTTAGTACAAAATACCTGCATACCTTTATCTTACTCCTCTAGATGGCAGCAATACTAATGCAGTGTCAGAGCAGAAAGCAGCTAGAAGTTGAACAGTCTATAAATACTCGTGTTTAACAAGATCATTGGGTTCATAAGGAATCACAGGTTAATGTGGCATGTTCTTGTAATCTACAATTACCTTCACTGATTTTAGTTGGCCTAGTATTCTTTCCCCAATTCTCATAAGGAATATGCCATCTTAAGTGTCTATACAATTTCATTAGTTTATTAAGGTAAAAGAGAAGAGTTGGGCTTTAAAAAAATCTGTTTTGTTTGGAGGAGGAGGAAGGAGGAAGAGGAGATTAGATTTATATCTCCCCCCTCACTCGGAGTCTCAGAGCGGCTTACAAACTCCTTTCCCTTCCCCTCCCCACAACAGACACCCTGTGAGGTAGGTGGGGCTGAGAGAGCTCTTTCCAGAACTGTTCGTGAGAGGCTTGCCCAAGGTCATCCAGCTGCTGCAAGTGGAGGAGTGGGGAATCAAACCCAGTTCTCCCAGTTAGAGTCCGTGCACTTAACCACTACACTAAACTGGAAAGATGACCAATGCAGCAAAAAGGATTTTAGAGGAAGATAATAACGTACCTAGAAACAGATGAGTCCGGAATCAAAGAATAATATGTTCATATAATTCAAAATGAAGGAACAAGATCTACTCCTTATAAGGAAAGATGTGGCAAGGGAAGATAGAACTTTAATTTCACACAACAGACTTCCTCTATTAGCTGCTCAGTTTTCAACACAATTAACAGAACTCAGAAAGCCTCTTACAGGAGGCCTTATTAATAATGTCTTGCTCTGCACATGTATCTTTTTGTTCTGTTTAATGTGTAACTAAATTTATCTCTTTCATATGAAACTACTAATCAATCTGATCAACCCAAGGGCTAGTTCCATGGGTACATTTCTAGCAACCAACTCAAGAGACAATTGTCAGTATTTTCTTCCAAATACTAGGCCTTTTAGTGTCCAAGAAAAACTGTTTCCTTTCGACTCAGTAATGACTCCAGACTTACAGCCTAATTATTCCTACCAAGTTACAGATCAAGGGATGCCAGGATTTACATAACTAATAAACTGGAAAATACAAGCATATCTGAAAAGAAGGTGTCTTGGTCTATTAGGCGACCACCACAATTCTATGCAGAAATTCAAGGTGACCCCGTGGATTTTTCAAAATTTCACAGAAGGTAGTATACATGATCAAAATCTGGAAGCACTCTCTGAAGATTTCCTCATTATGTAGGCCACCCTTCACCTACATGTCCTGTCTTACCTTGTCAGTTCTGCAATATCTATGTGCAGCTTGTGGTAAGTGGTTTTTTAACTGAAACTGCCAATTAGAAAAACAACCTGGAATACTTAAGGTAAACAAGTTCAGCATTCAGAGGGCTATCTGGAATCATATGTAACATTTATACATAATGCAATACAAGAATCAATATAACCAGTCGGAATTATTGAAACTAGAAGGCAGAGAATACAGGCTGTTACATTCAAAGTGAATCAACTCTGTACAGGCAAATGAGGGACGTGAACAGACACATATGGTCCTAAACAGGCATGCACAGCTGTGGAAAGACGATGCCTCAAATGAATTACGAATAAGGGCAAGAGTGAAAGCAAACCTGATGAGTAATCAGCCAGCCTAAGATGCAATGAACCAAACAAGGCTGAGATCCATGCGTGCCATTTGAAACATAACCTCAGGCAACCCAATTCTTACTTTCGCAACAGGAGATGGTAAACAACTTGATGATTTGCAATAATAAGGTGACTATACAGTTGTAGTGAGTAAGCAACTTGTGTGCATTACTTTGCTATCAGGCATATTGTTTGAAGTTAAGTGTTTAATGTTTTTAAGTACTAATCTCCCTGCCTTTTTCTATCTCTTTCTTTTTTTAAAAAAACTTCTGTATCAACAAAACCCTTATGCCTGTCAATATCCACAATCTGCGACACATAATGAACACTGCCTAGCAAGAAGAGACAACTTCAAAAAAATACTAATCCTATTTCCTAGGTTTTTAATATGCCACAAGAAGAGCACAGCTCTCTCCACAGAAAAGAAACCAAAGTCTAGGTTTGGAAACCAACTTATTTGGGTACATTTAAACACAGTGCTGTGGTGGCTCAGAGGTTAAGACGATGAGCTGCAGACCGGAAGGTCTGTAGTTTGGCAATTTGAGACCCTAGTGCTGCGTGACGGCGTGAGCTCCCATCTCTGGCTCCAGCTCCTGCCAACCTAGCAGTTCAAAAGCAAGAAATTGCAAGTAGATAAATAGGTACTGCTTCGGTGGGAAGGTAACAGCGTTCCGTGCGCCTCGGTGTTTAGTCACGCCTGCCACATGACCATGGAAACGTCTTCAGACAGTGCTGGCTCTTCGGCTTCGAAACGAAGATGAGCACCGCCCCCTAGAGTCAGATTCGACTGGCTTTCGAGCAAGGGAAACCTTTACCTTAAACACAGCATCCCAGCAAAGAAGATCAGAGTCTCCAGCAGTGTTCCCTCTAAGCTGAGTTAGTGTGAGCTAGCTCACAGTTTTTCAGCCTCCGGCTCACACATTTTTGTCTTTGCTCAGGAATCGCTCGTTCACAACTTTAATGCCAGGAGCTCACAAAATAGAATTTTTGCTCACAAGACTCCATAGCTTAGAGGGAACATTGGTCTCCAGATATATCTACTTTATGCAGATTTCATTAATAAATTAGGCAAACAAGCCTCTATTCCTGTTTAGGCCAGAGGTGTCATAGTTTTCACATGCAGACTTTGTTTATTGTATTTCCTCAAACTCCTATCAAAAGTAACCTATAAATGGTTGGCAAAATGCGCACACTGATATTTTGAAGTGTGTTAATACCATAAGTAATAAACAAACTTGCACAGAAAAGTTCTCCGTGTCTTCACTGGCAAACAGGCATAGGGTGACTCAGGTCTTTATTCAAAATGTTGGAAGAAATCCCGAGAAAACAAAATCTTATACTTCCCCAACTGCACAGACATACAACAAGGCCTCTGAATCTAAATCTTCACATGACAGCAATAAAGTCAGCCACTTCCATAAATATCATTGTTTTCAAGCAGCAGCTCCTAATCCGCTTCAAACAAGTGAGTCATCAGCAACAAGCCATGTCTTAAAAATAATGAAGGCAGTTCTCAAGACTGTACATTAATACAGTTTCTTAATAGTGTCCCATACTACCACAGAAAAAGATCGATATAAAGTCATCTACGCTCTCCCTCTTTGTCAAAGGCATTTTAATGTTTCTGAAAACCTCACTTGGGAAGGTTTTCCTTTTACACAACCCTCTTTCCTTAAAATTTCTCACCCCCCAAACCTAATTCACTTTTTATCCTGAGGCATGTAGCATTAAACAGGCTTAACTTGAAAATGTCTTAGTTGTCATAATATTTTGAAAGTTTTTTCCATTATCTTGTTTCAGATTTCCAACTTCTCATATTCAGTGACAAAAGAGGCCCAACTGTTTCATTCAATCAACATGTACTATCTTACTGTAATGTCCCTGCTTCCAAAAAGCTTCTCCCATCTTGCTATATGTACTTGCAATTCATTTCCTATTGGGCAATATGCTAGAATCAGCATTTTGAAATGGTGGATTTTGTACCTTACGGTGTTTTGAGTAACTTTATCCAATGCATACGTTAAGGACAATGAGGCACAAGGGAGTACAATTTTGTTAACTCTGATAAAAGGTTATTACAGAACAGCCTAGAACAGGCAGCACTCAACACTGCAGGAATCCTAAAAGGCTGGAACACACCAAAAGGCAAACCTCTGCTGTTAAGGAAGGGCAACCCACTCAAGTCTCCATAGATCAATTTGTGCAAATTAGGGAACTCTAAAACCCAACAACTGCATCAACAATATAAGCATATTAATTACTTTTACTGGATTGACTAGTGCTCAAGAGCCAACCAAGTCATTTCAGTATCCCAAGACTACTGGGGTGGTTCTGATGCCTCTAATTCTACAAGCATTGGGCTTTTGGCCTGCTCACTTTCTTCACTGCAGCACAGCTTTTTGCCGCACAAGTCCTTCGACTCTTACCAGTACTTTTTTGCCACTCACTGACGGCTGCTGAGAGAAGGCAAAGGGGGCAAAAATCCATCCCCCTCACCGAGTACCTTCTACTCAGACAACTGCAGGTTCCAGCCCACTGAATCCGACATCAGAAATTCAGAATGACATGTTTTACGTATTCCTCCACTGCAGCAGTGCCTTTTATCTTTCCAGATGCTTAAAAGAGTCAGGAATACAAGCCACTATACAACATACCCCCCCACCACCATATGGATACCACCTGGAAGGTCTCCAAGTCAGAGTTCTCAAAACAGGATGATGCAATTTACCTGGTGAGATCGGATGGGCACGCTGTTTACCAGACCCACTGTGTCGGAGGGGGACTTCCTTGGAGCCTGCTTAACTGGAGACACCAAGCTCTCAGATGTACTGCAGCTGATGAGGTGGCACAGCAGAGTTTGCAGGACAACATTCAAGAGGCAAACACAAAACAAAACAAAAACAAAGGCAAGTGATGGCAAGATGACGTGGCAACCTATGCCAAAATAAAGGGTGATCTCAACTGAGAACAAACTCTTCCTTTCCCTACTTCTGGTCAGTACAGTTGTTTATACATTTCCTTTCTCACAGGGACCCAAATGCAACTGTAAGAAGGAAAACAGCTTTGCTTGAAGCTTTCTCTAGAATAACTACTAGCTGCTATTCTCAATCACATGGATAATTCTGTTAAGGTGGAGGGATGTTTTGCCTCACCAGTCTAAGGCACCACAGCTAACTCACACCACAAATGCATAAATGCACACTTGAAGATTAATCCCCTTAGCTAGAATTAGTCTTCTTTCTGCGACCTATAATGCAAAAGGTTCTTCTTGAATGGAATGGGCCACCAGCAAGACATGTTATACAGCCTACTGTATTAAGTCTTCACAACACAAGTAATCCCCCTTGACTTTTACAGATTTCAGTCCTTAGACAAAATGCCAATCTGCATGTAACTGCCATTAGAAACCTGTATGATTTACTTAAGGAGCACTTTGGAAACTTGGGAAGCACTGATGTCTAGAGGCATCAGATATATATTCCAACATGTGCTTGCACTTCTGCTTGAAAAAGCAGGACTCCAAGATGAATGCCCTGTGTTAAGGCGTACGCCTTATGAATCAAATTTAAAACTCTGAACACCTCAGTAACCCTCTCTTACATGTATTCAAAACACATTGAACACAGACACTTAACAGTAACCTATTTAAACTAAAAATTACTGGGGGCAACCGAGATCAGAGAAAGTTGTGGTGTGTGTGCATGTAACCTTTCCCCTGCCCTAGTACTGCCCCCTTTCCATGTTAGATTCCAAATGCATGTTTGCCGAAGCATTGGAGAGGGGCCTATTTGAGCAGGAACACACCAGGCAGGGAAAAGGTTATATACCTCCTCATTTTTTCCAGAAGCAGCCCTTCCTGTTTAAAAAGGGGTCACAGCACAGTAATATTAGGAACATAACAAGCTCACATCACCAGACCCTTTTCCCTGTTGCTTATTCCTCCGTTCACATTACATGGCATGTACAAACACGTATGGATCATGACAATGTGACAATGACATTAAACAGAATGCAGTTCCCTGCAAGCCATTCTTTTATCCAACATGAATATTTAAACATTTAGAAAGCAGACATATGAGCTATTTAACAGTAGGGAAACACAGGACTAAAAGGAGTACCAATAAATGGGTCCCCATTCTTACTGGGACTGGATCAAAGCAAACAAGGTGGCCAGAGGACAAGCAAAATGCCCGGAGTTCACTGCAAGAATTAATGCAACTGTGTATGGTATCTAAAAATAAACTCTGAATGAAAGGTTGTGCATAGAGAAGGTTCAGTTGGTCTGATTAGAACAGATCCCATCACAATATGGTTTGGTGCCCTCACAGTGTAGAGTCCAAATTCCCCACACTCCTTCATGCAAATGAGTTTGCTGCCAAGAGATGGAAACTAATTCTGAACATAAGTAGCACTGTCATCACAATTTTTAAAAAATGAGGCAACAAAATTCAAGCAGTCGATGAGATGTGCTGCCCCTTCACCAACAGTCTACACAACAGGATTCCAGCACAAGTGATGGAGTTATGTTAGCCAGGTTGTCAGCAAGGTAGGCAGAAATGCATACACACACACACACACACACACACACAATATAACCAAAGAGCAACCACCAATGTGATTAGTTACCATGGTATATAGTGGGACTGGAAGAGGAGACCCAGCCCTGTTACATTCCCAATCTTGCGTCTATATCAGGATCTCTGTAAGGAGAGGAAGGTAAGAGCAGGATCCAATCCCAGCACACCAAAGCAGAAAGGAAAAAACCAAAATATCAAAGTAAGAACAGAAGTTGTGGAACTGCCATGCAAGGGTTCCCAAAAACCACCCAAATCAATCCATTACACACTAGTGTTAGTTTCACTGAGAAACAAGACAGTAACACCTTAGTCCTCCTCAGTACTTATACCTCCCCTTTGTTTTTGTTTTTCAGTACTAACCAGCATAAAAAGAGAGCTGCTGCAGTCAATGAAGGGGTTTTTAAAAACATGGTAGGAGACAACGGATAGTAGCGGGATCACAGTCCAACCCCAACCCAGCACCTCAAAGCAGCTTTCAGCAGTAACGTACTGGAGTGAGAGTTAATTACTCATATATTAGGCTACCTTCAAGCTGTTATGGAAAAAGCACATGCAGAAAAGGAACTAGGCTTTCCACACTGAGGTTACAAAGCAGATTCCACTGCACTCAGTATTAGCACTGACCTCTACTGAAACACTCTTTAAAATCTCCAGCTGCAAAGAAGGTAACAGCAAGAGAAGTCATCAATTAAACAAACCCATCAATTATTAGACTTTTAAAGCCTATATTGATAATATTCATAAAAAGTAGGAAAGGAAAGAGTTGGGCAGTGCATTGATGAATTCCCACAGAATGTGGGAGTTTCGTTTTTCTGTACAAAGACTGCATTTCAGAAAGGCGCCACTTCACATAAGAACCCATCTGCAAAATATGTCATGACGTCTCCAAAAGCCTATATCAAAGCTCTACATTCTGCCTAGAAACACCCTTGTAAAATTTCCTCAAAGCAAAATTAAAGATACTCTGAGTGCAACAAAAAAGGAAGTCATGCAGATGATGAAGCCAGTGAAGATAGTAGAAGAACTGCTTTCCCAAAGCTGGGGTTGGAAACCTCTGGCAAGCAGACTGTTGTAAAGGAGTTGGCAGCTACAAGCTCAGAAACAGAGCTGTGCAATCAATCCAAAATGTAGAAAATGTCCAGTCTTCATCTCACGTTCTATTATAAAAACTGCAAAACAACTCTTTAGGAAGACAGAGTGGAGGACTGCCTCTGTGGACAGCTTTGTGTTACATACTTCCCCTCAGCCTGTATAAGGTGATCTAATGGGACCTTTACATACAAGGGCGGGAAATAGTTCCCTCTATGCACAATGAAATTAGTAGTTGTCCTACAAGAGAAATTTCCCAGCTGACATGAATAATTTGGTATACAGAGCCATCCCAAGCAAAGTTGCGCCCTTCTGAAGTCAATGGGCTTACAAGGGTATAACTCTCTTTAGAATGGCTGTGTAACTGTAGGGAGCAGATGAGAACAATTTGGTATTCTAAATGTTGGGAGCTGACAGGACAATATAATTAGCTGTTTCTGGCTTACGTCTATCCAATTTGGCCTTCTGAAATACAAGAAATGAGCAGAGGATTCTCTTACCCAGAGTAATGCTTTTTAGAATTCTTCTTTCTGTATACAACACACACAATAAGAACAATGAGCAAAATTAAACCCAGAGCTCCACCAATGGCTACCCCTGCCACAAGAGCAAGGGGAAATTCAGGCAGGTTACCTGCAGAGAAAAGAAAAACATTATGCTCAGTTTGTTTTATTTTCAAGTTGATAAATCATTTGCTTTGGATTTTAAATGCATAAATTAAGGTTACCTCTGAGTCAGCAATTGTATACATTTTTTCTCTTACAAATCACAGTCTGCATCTAAATTAACTGATATGTCCTGTATGGATTTTCTATTGAACTTTTCAACATACAAAGCACTTTACAATTCAATGGTCATTTATCTTCTGAGGGATAACTTTGAGAAAATTATAAGTAGTAAGTTACCTGTTGAAGTCCCTCACTGGAGACAACTTTTTACTTTAAAATTAGAAAATACACAAGCCACTTCTTTAGTTTAACAGACATGTGCACAAGACCTTTAGCATACTCAGAAGCAGCAGCTAAGGAGGGAAGGAGCCCCACTTTCAAGTGTTTTAACCAAGTACATGCCAAACCTATCATCATAACCCATCATCATAATCACTTGAGTCCTTTGAGAAAGGTATGCTAAAATTTTCTTAAATTAATCATCATGAAAGCAGCTCATATGCAGGTATTGAAACAGACCAGTAATATTTTGTAAATGGAAGATAGATCTGGGAAGGAGCTGGACAGACAGCAGCAGGGGGAAGAAGAGGGCAAGGAGGCCCATGCGCACACACAAGGCTTCCACATCAGACACAAACAGGTATGCACAATGGAGTAGTCAAGTAGATGGGTTACCATACTAGTTGGCAATGAGTTCTGACATGAATTATTAAGTGTGGCTACTGGGAGGCCTAAGTTAAACATCGATAACTTATTAAATAATACGCACCTCAGCACTTCACCGAACAAGGAGGGCAAAAGCAAGTTTCAAGACCTATATCATTAGTAATGTTTTTATTTTATACTGACGGAAGTGCACATCATAAATACTCCCATATATTTTATAACTTTAGTACTGTATGAACAATACTTTCGCTCCAACTGCCTTGCGGGGAGGGGGGTGAGTTTGAGGTGTGGAATGCAGTGAAGTCCAATCAGCTTCCATATGCAAAAGACCTTGAAGGTTCCATATGCAACTGACATTCCAACTGCCTTGCGGGGAGGGGGGTGAGTTTGAGGTGTGGAATGCAGTGAAGTCCAATCAGCTTCCATATGCAAAAGACCTTGAAGGTTCCATATGCAACTGACATTCCAACTGCCTTGCGGGGAGGGGGGTGAGTTTGAGGTGTGGAATGCAGTGAAGTCCAATCAGCTTCCATATGCAAAAGACCTTGAAGGTTCCATATGCAACTGACATTCCAACTGCCTTGCGGGGAGGGGGGTGAGTTTGAGGTGTGGAATGCAGTGAAGTCCAATCAGCTTCCATATGCAAAAGACCTTGAAGGTTCCATATGCAACTGACATTCCAACTGCCTTGCGGGGAGGGGGGTGAGTTTGAGGTGTGGAATGCAGTGAAGTCCAATCAGCTTCCATATGCAAAAGACCTTGAAGGTTCCATATGCAACTGACATTCCAACTGCCTTGCGGGGAGGGGGGTGAGTTTGAGGTGTGGAATGCAGTGAAGTCCAATCAGCTTCCATATGCAAAAGACCTTGAAGGTTCCATATGCAACTGACATTCCAACTGCCTTGCGGGGAGGGGGGTGAGTTTGAGGTGTGGAATGCAGTGAAGTCCAATCAGCTTCCATATGCAAAAGACCTTGAAGGTTCCATATGCAACTGACATTCCAACTGCCTTGCGGGGAGGGGGGTGAGTTTGAGGTGTGGAATGCAGTGAAGTCCAATCAGCTTCCATATGCAAAAGACCTTGAAGGTTCCATATGCAACTGACATTCCAACTGCCTTGCGGGGAGGGGGGTGAGTTTGAGGTGTGGAATGCAGTGAAGTCCAATCAGCTTCCATATGCAAAAGACCTTGAAGGTTCCATATGCAACTGACATTCCAACTGCCTTGCGGGGAGGGGGGTGAGTTTGAGGTGTGGAATGCAGTGAAGTCCAATCAGCTTCCATATGCAAAAGACCTTGAAGGTTCCATATGCAACTGACATTCCAACTGCCTTGCGGGGAGGGGGGTGAGTTTGAGGTGTGGAATGCAGTGAAGTCCAATCAGCTTCCATATGCAAAAGACCTTGAAACACTGGGCGGGACTGCACAAAGCAGCCAGTCAACCCAGCCAGCGTCTTCTGACTGACAGTTCAAGCGTCCATACACTAAAGGAGTGCATTTTAGAACTTTGGCACCCACTACTCAATTATATATAAGGAGAGATAGCTAACATCTCATCCACAGAAGGCCAATGATGTGATCAGTCCACTGTCACTGTTCACCCTTGAGTGTATTAGTCTGCAATATTATTGCAAGCAGACTTGACTCAAGATGAAAAAACAGGTTGCTTTCCTGTAACTGATGATCTTCGAGTGGTCATCTGTGCATTCACACCCATGCGAACTCAGCACACCTGTGCTGATCCAATGCAAAGCTCTAAAGGGATTTTCGCACCTCCACCATGCATGCCCAGGGGGTGGGGCACAAACATCCTGCTGGTTCCTTCTGACCGCTGTACCAACAGAAAGGTGTAAATGAGAGGCTGACAGCAGTGGGGAAGGAAGGGTGGGCAGTGTGAATGCACAGATGACCACTCGAAGATCATCAGCTACAGGTAAGCAACCTGTTTATCTTCGCCGTGGTCTCTGTGCATCACACCCATGGGAGAATAGAAAGCAGTGACAGCTCACCTGGAGGAGGGTGCTGGCAGCCAGTCAATACGCAACAGAAGATAAGATCAGACAACCCATCTGAGTCCTGTGCTGGGAGCGGACGTTGAGGGCGTAGTGTCTGATGAAGGTATTGGGTGTAGACCAGGTGGCAGCCCTGCAGACATCAGAGCATGGAACTCCCTTGAGAAAGGCTGTAGATGTTGCCATTGCCCTCATGGAGCCCAAAGAGGTCCCGGGAGAGGATGTTTAGCTAGAAGGTAGCATAAACAGATCGCCTCAACAATCCATTTGGAGAGACGCTGAGCAGTGATCTTTGTGCCTATCCTGTAGGGGGCATAGGACAGGAAGAGACGTGGGTCATGGCGGGTGTGCCAGGTGTGATGTAGATAGAACAGGAGTGCTCACTTCACTTCCAAGGTGTGTAGGAGACACTGTTCATTGTCCTTAGGATTAGGGAAGAAAACTGGCAGAAAAGGCTCAGAGTGGAGATGAAAATCAGATACAACCTTAGGGAGAAAGGAAACATCAGGAACCAGACGCACTCCATTTGGTAAGAAACAGAGGTATGGAGGGTTGTTACAGAGGGCGAGCAGCTCACTGACTCTCCTGGCAGAGGTGATCGCAAACAGGATGCGGTCTTCCAGGTGAGGTACTTAAGGTCACAAGTCGCTAGAGGTTCAAAGGGCTTCCGAGTGAGGTGACGTAACACCAGCGGAAGGTCCCAAGGTTGCGTTGGAGCCTTGACAGAAGGATGCAGGTGAAGAAGGCTATGCAAAAAACACACAGAAAGCAGGTGAGAGAACACAGAGAAACCGTCAACTGGACTGTGATAGGCCGAAATGGCTGCCAGATAAATCCGTAGAGAAGTATGTGACAGACCAGAATCGGAGAAAGGAAGGAGAAAGTCGAAAATGCAGTTAAGGTCCACAAATGTAGGTGGAAGTTGGGAAGAACCGAAGGAGGTGGGGTGCTGGAAGAGGAGGTTGCTGAAGAAATTCTATTAAGTACCACAGGGCGGCAATTGATAGGACCCACTTGTCTGTTGTAATTCGATGCCAGGCGGGGAGATAAGGAGCAAGACGTGTCACGGTCCACAGCTGGTTGGTTGGGAAGTCAAAGGCCGTGTTTGGAAGCCTTAGGGGGCTTGGAGCGAGAGGATTGCGCGTTCACAGCATACCGAGGCTTGGAAGCATAGGACGTCCTCTGTCCTGCAGCCGATGCACAAGGACACCAGAAACAGTCAGGTGAGTGCTTTTGGTAAGAGCGCTTGGACCAGAATCGGGACCATGACTGGGATTTATAGGGCCTAGACGATGGAGCAACTCCCAAAGTACAAGAAGCCTTGATGCTCTTATCCATATCCTGCAGTACAGAATCTGTAGTGGCATGGAAGAGTCCTTGTCTGTCAAACAGAAGATCCTCAATGCATGCCCTAGTATCGGATTGGAGAGTTGTAGTGCGCAATCAGGAATATCCACGTAAGACAATGGCTGATGTCACTGTCTTAGAAAAGTTGTCCAGGGCATGCTTTGATGAATTTATCTGCTGTTTAGCCAGGACTCAACCCTCTTTTTGAATCTTGCAGACCAGTTGACGCTTGTCCTCGGGTAGAGAAGTGAAGACCTCACTAAGTTGCTCCCACAGAGCATATTGATAGCAACTCATGCATGCAATGTAATTAGTGGTTTTAATACCCAGTGCACCTGCTGAGTAGAAGCGTCTCCTGAAGGACTCTAATTTCCTGCTTTCCTTGTCTGATGGGATAGAATAGGTCTGTTTAGACTTTGAAGCCGAGGTGACGACCATAGAGTTTGGCTTGGGGTGGTTGAAAAGAAATTCAGAGCCTGGCTCCTGAACTTTATACATATGGTCAAGGTGGCGAGATGAGACTGGCACAGAGGAAGGTTTGTCCCAGAGAGCCTTGGCAGCCTGAAGTAGGACAGAATAGGGAGAGCAATAGTGGTGGAGGTGTCCAGCTGGACCACATCAAACACCGCATGAGAAACCGAGGGTTGAGGTTGAATCACAGAAAGGCCTGAAGAGTGGGCCATGCGCCTGATCAAATCTCCATAGGATGTCAAATCCTCAGAAGGGGAGACTGGCAGATCGTCAGGGACTGCAGGCTTGGAAGAAGGATCATCTGGAGAGCTGCAGACATCCGAAGCACTGGCGTTGGGAGTCCTCACCCGAGGAGTCGGAAGCGGCGGACACCAGGATCGATACCAGAGGCAGCCGCAGAGGCACCTCTGTTGTTACATGAGCAGGTAGAGGCAGTGTCAGCGCCAAGTGCTTTGATACAGACTGTTCAGGTGATCGGCGCCGGGGAGAGAGGTTGCGAGGAGGTTCCAGCGGCTTTGACATCAAAGCAGATGGAGCTCTGCGAGGCACTCAAGGGAAGCATGAGCGGCGGGTAGACAGCCGATCCCAATCGGACGGTCTTGCTGGAGTCAGCCATGGCATGGAGGAAGAAAGTGGAAATGCTACATAAACTGAAGCTGATGGTGGTCCCACGGAAACACTGGTGGGGCAGAAGGGTGGAAATGCCTGGGGGATCTCTCCAGTGTCTAGGAATCTCTCCGCGGTTACCCTCACGGTGTTGCGGCGCGTCAGCTGAGTATGCGTAATGACAATCGGTGTCACCAGGTGATCGATACCAACGATGTCAAGGAGGCTCAGTGTTGACCTGGGACCGGGAATGGTCAGTTGCGATAGAAGATCTCGAAGGTGACTGAGCCCTCCAAGGCAAAGACCTAACTAGGACCTCATCAATATCATAGGCCAATATCAAAAAGGGTTGAGTTTTGGAAAGGGGTTCCAGCGTTGGGGGGTTCAACTACCAAATTGGAGAGTCCAAAAGTTCTATAGGTGGTATAGGCAGAATCATCGGCAAATCCATGACTGGAGCCCCCAAATTGATGGGTTGCCCTTGCAGACCTTGGGTTGCCCTTGCAGGCCTATGGCGTCGGTGGCAGTGCTCGATTTAAAGGATTTGTGGGTACCCTTAGCTGAGCTCTTATGACCCTTGTCCGATTTGTCCTTCTTTTTCTTTTCAGGAGTAGAAGCTGAGGGATCGGGATCGATCACTTCAAGGCCGACGGACCGATATCAGAGGCCGATTTCGATGGAGCCAGGGCTGTCAACGTGGAAGGTCTTGGAGGACATGGTGGAAGGGGCAAGAGCCGACTCTAAAAGGGCCACACGCAGACAGGCCACTGGGTTTTTTCGAGTTTGATTTGAAAACCTCGTGCAATGCAGGCAAATGTCTGGTCGATGGGCCTCACGAAGGCAGAGGATACAGAGAGTTTGGCCGTCTGGCAGAGCTAATTTGCTACCGCAGTTAGAGCACCTCTTGAAAAAAAACCCACTTCTTAGCCATAAACAGGCGGCTAAACAAAAAGAAGGGGGTGGGGCACTGAGATAAAACAAGAGGGGAAATGGCCAGAGGCGAAGAAGCGAAAAAATCCTTTCTTTTTTTTTTAGAAAAATAAAATAACAGAGAAGAAAAAAGGGTATTGAGGGAAAAGACGAAGATAAGAAATCCCAAAGAGCTGAGGTAAATCCCACCGAATGGTAAACGAACTGTTCACAGCATGGCGGTCAGAAGAGAACTGGCGGGATGTCCGTGCCCCAGCCTCTGAGCATGTGCGGTGGGGTTTCCGTGCATGCCTGGGGTGGAGGCGCAAAAATTCCTTTAGAGCTTTGCACAACACCGATCGGATCAGCCCAGGCACACTGAGTTCCCATGGGTGTAATGCACAGAGACCATGACGAAGATCAATATAGTTGGTCAGGATGTTGGTGTGAAGTAATACAATATTGGTGTGAAGTAATACAATACTCATGTCAATGGATGATCTTGTAGAAGATTATGATGGCATCCATTTCACTTCTATTTTTAAGTCTCATTTGTACAAAGAAATGACCACTCCACAACTATGGAATTCCCTTCACACAGGCTTGGATTCGTTCATCAGCATTAAGCTGTTCACTACTGAGGTTTTATTTCACTTGCTTTTTGACAAAAAAAATGAAGCTACAATTAATGAAATGCAGTAGTACTCAGCCAAAACACACACTTGGTTTTAAGCAAACCAACTTCCATGAAATATTTCATCACATGGTAGAATAATTCCATTAAGTATGGCATTTCATTACCAGCACATTCTTAGCTAGAGACACTAATACCTCTCTCCACAACTCTCAGTTTGATTTCTCCCGGAGTGACAACTATATCTGGAGGGTTCTTCACATCACAGACGTAAGTGCCATTGTCCTGAAACCGCATGTCTGCTATACTGATGGATGCATCTTTCTTGTTAAGATCTCCAGACCAGCTGATTCTGTCCTTAAATGGCGCATCTTTCCCAGGATATGCCTTTCCATTGGAATAATAGAAGAACTGTAAGACAAAAAATGCAATATGAATGTATTTTTCTCACCTGCATTACTTCTATTGAATCTGATATCCAACTACATAGTGCATGGAATTTGTATTCCAGTATACTGGAAAAATGTCTAGCCCCTTGAAAACAAGAGAGCATCTACTTTAGAGTAGCACAAAATCTAGGCATAGATGCAAGTTGCCAGGATGAGATCACCCACCAACAAGTACTTTGCTGCACTCTTACTACCATCATCACAATGGTCCTATTTACACACTCCAGTGACAGAACCTATACTAATATGGGTTTAAATAAATCATCATCTCCTAAACAAGAATTTTGCCAGCAGAGATTTTACAGCATAAAACAAAAGGCATCTTTCAGAAATTATCAAAATTTCAGTCCAAGACAAACAGCAGTAAAATGCACATTCTTACCAGTGACAAAGATAGGCAAGAACAGACAAGTGCCATGTGCTTAAAGTAATACCTTCACTTTTTTTGGACCTGTACTTACATCTAGCCTTACTTTAAAGATCACCTCTTACCGATACAGCAGAAGGTGCTCCCTCTGCTTGAAAGCTCCAAGTAACAGAAGCTGCACTGCTGATCACCTCTGTAGATGTAAATGTGCACACCAGTTTTGCCTTTGTCCCATTCTCCACAGAGAGCTCCTGTGGTGTGTAGACTTCTACGGCTGAAACCTGGACTGTGAAAGAACAAATAAATTAGAACATGCCACCCAAGATCCCTCAAGATGTTTGATAAGCACTCCAGAATTACATTACATCACAGAACTCGGCAAAGAAACATAAAAAGCTTAGTAATTCACCAAGTAGTATGCCGTCAAGTTGTGTTATTAGTGCACTTCCCCCTCCCAAAAAAGCTCAGGACAGTATAGATGTTTCTCCCCTCTTCCATTTTGTCCCCACAACCACCACAGAGGTATATTAGGTTAGCAAAGGGTAACTGGCCCAAGGTCACACAGTAGTCACACACTGGCTGTCCTCAACCAGAACCAGAGCCTTCTCAACCCTGGCTCCAACCCGGTGGAATGACCTGCTGAGTGAGACCCAGGCCCTGTGGGATCTAGTGCAGTTCCACAGGGCCTGCAAAACAGAGATATTCCACCAGAGTGAGACAGTGACAGTCGCCATCCTAGATTGGCTTCTTCTTCCCCTCCTCCCCCCCCCCCCCATCTGTTATTCCTCCATGTGATTAGTGGTTAAGATATTCTACTCTCCTCCCTGGATAGGGTGCACCAGGCTGTGCTCTTTTTAGGTGCCATCTGTCAGTGTTATTTTCATGATAAAAATTGTTTTTAATTTATTTTATAGATATAGTACTATGGATACTGTTGCTACCTGCCCTGAGACCTGTTGTACAGGGGAGGCTGAGATAGAAATCCAAGAAATAAATAAATAAAAAGTTTTATGTCAGGCAGAGATTTTAACCTGGGTCTCCACAACCAATTGCAACAATTATCACTATGCTACACTGGCTCTCAAAATGGCAGAGGTTTAGTGTGTTTTTCTAAAGATAACCAGTGATCTTTCAATGTTCATATGAGTTTGGCTATGCTGGTCCAGAAAACAATGCAAACTTGGAACTGAATTATCCAACAGCTGCAAGCAACAGCTCTTTTGAATGCAAAGTTAAAACATTCTCCAATGACCGATGAATGGAAAGAAGACTAACTTGCCTTAGAACACTTACATTTAATAAAAGAGCCTGTCAGGTAGAAGCCATATATGAATTTTAAAAGTCAAAAGAATCAGCTGGGGGGAGATACAAAAATCACCTCCAAATCAGTCACCTATGGCAGCTCCTGATAACGTTGCCCTTTCTAAAAATTTCAGTGCTCTACATGTCCTGTAGTAATCCAGAAAGTTGTCTTATAAAGCGAATGAGTTCCTTCAGAAAAGAAAGTGGGCCACTTCCATACAGTTTTAAAGGGGTCAGAGAGTCTCAGTATTGATTCATCACAACTTTTAGAGATGTTTTGGCCTACAGTGCTTCTGGCTAATCAGGAGTAAAAGCACAAAAATCCGAACTACCACTTACAACTGCCCCTAGCTTAGAATCATGGAATCATAGAATGTTAAGAGTTGGAAGGGACCTTGCAGGTCATCTAGTCCGACCCCCTGCACTTTGCAGGAGCATAGCCGAAAGATAGCCCTACAACATACCCGAAAGATGGTCGTCCAGCCTCCGCTTGAAAACGTCCAGCGAAGGAGCATCCACCACCTCCCGAGGCAGACTGTTCCACTGCTCAACCACTCTTACAGTTAGGAAGTTTTTCCTGATATTTAGCCGGTAACGACGCCCTTGTAATTTCCACCCATTAGATCTAGTCTTGCAGTCTGGAGCAAGAGAGAATAGATCTGCTCCATCTTCTACATGACAGCCCTTCAAATACTTGAAGACTGCAATCATGTCCCCCCTAAGCCTTCTCCTTCCCAGGCTAAACATACCCAACTCTTTCAGCCTTTCCTCATAAGACTTGGATTCAAACCCTCTCACCATCGTGGTTGCCCTCTTCTGGACACGCTCGAGCTTGTCAACATCCTTCCTAAAATGTGGTGCCCAAAACTGGACACAGTACTCCAGGCTTCTACTTATCAGCCAGGTGTATTCTGTCTACATCTCCATTTCCACTTATTTCCAGTCACCTGTATTATAAAGCTAGGAATCTGGTAACAGACATGTACAATGGTTCTTCTTAGGAGTTGCTTTGAGGTATTTTTTCCTATAACCATCTGTGCTGGCCTTTCTTCACATTTTATCACAAAATGCTGGCAAGGAACTAGCCAACACACTTCACTATTACTGCTCTCATATGTTGTGTCTCTTCCTCTCCTTGAGCTCTTCCAGTTTCCCCTCAGTGGATATGCTCATCTTAAACTGCAGCTAAAGTTAAACCAATTATCTGTCCTTTAGGGGGGAGGCTTTGAACCTTGTTCACTGTGGGGAGGGGGTTTCAATACTTATTTTGCTACGCCTATATTAAATGTACATTTTCTCCCATATGAACACATCCACACAGTCTGATCACCTGGCCTCCTCTACTCTGTCATTGGTAGTTGGGTTATTCAGGACAAGGTGTTTAAAGTGGCAACACTCGTTTTGGAACACCCTCTCCAGAAGCTCTCCTTGGTCTGTTCTTGATGGTGTTTAGACAGCAGGACAGAACAGTGTCATTTCAGAAGGCTTTAGTTAACTGTGTATTGGTGACCTGATTGGACATTTTGTGGATTATTAATTCTGATGGCAGCTACATGTGAGCTTGAGTTTCATTGTTGCTTTCAGTTTTCTGCTTTTATCCCATACTGTAGCTGTACTGTAATAATTCCTTATTACAGCCTCAAAATGATACAGATTATGCACTCTTATCTTCTCAGAAGAGGTGTGTGTCTCTCTCTCCTGTGTGAACTGTAGGTTCTCATGAAGGATATGGATGCTTCTTGCCATGTTCAAAGTGTTTCTCAAGGGATTATCTGAACATTTGCTGGGGCAATAGTGACAAGTTGCTAGCATCATTTACTGAGGAGTTCAGTTATTGCCTGGAGATATGTATAGCTGCCAAAGATTGATTGGCCTTGGACTAACCCTGGCAACAAATCATCAACAACAGCAGCTGTTCTATGGTCACGCACAAAAAACTCTATGACTTAGTCAACACAAAAATCTGGAGTGGAACAGATTTCAGACTTCTGCCAATTAAAAGCTGGACACACACAGACAAGAAAAGTTGCATTTGCCAAAGACACACTGAATAGGGAAATCTTCAGCAAAGCTCCTGTTTTTTACACAGCTTGCTGTCACTCCCCATGGGCTGTAATGAACAGCTGGAAAAAAGCATATTTCTATTTAGAAGAGAAGTAGAAGAGATTGGATTTATACCCCACCCTTCACTACCCAAAGGTGTCTCAGAGTGACTTACAAACTCCTTTCCCTTCCCCTCCCCACAACAGACACCCTGTGAGGTAGGTGGGGCTGAGAGAGTTCTGACAGAAACTGTTCTTTTTCAAGGACAGCTCTTATCAGAACTATGGCTTGCCCAAGGTCATCCAGCAGGTGCAAGTGGAGGAGTGGGGAATCAAACCCGGTTCCCCCAGATTAGAGTCCGCACACTTAACCACTACACCAAACTGGTGTCTTACAGCCCTTATAAGTAAAAAATAAGATGGGAGCCCTTCTACATCCATCCCTTTCCTTTTAGTTATTAGCTCACTTGACCAAAGGTCTCAAGCTTAAACCACAGCAAAATTATAACATAAAATATTGCATAAAACAATTAAAACAGATCCAAAGATACATTATATAATCATCAAGAACTGTCATGAGATTACAAATATCACAAAATAGGAGACTTCAGATACATATTAAAATAGAAGATAAAATACCCCAATTAGGGATGGGCACTAACCAGGAGAAAGGAGGTTCGTGATGGTTTGTGGGGTCTCACGAGCCATGGTTCGCAAACTTCAACAAACCTTTCCAATTAACAAACTGGTCTGGGTTCATGAGGTTTGTGCAGCTTCCAAGCCGGGGTGGGGTGGGAGCAAAGGCATTGCTGAACTGGCTGCATCTAATAGACTTGTGCAAGTTGTGCCCCTGTGGCGGCATTATGTGAGTGAGCTGTCAGAAGGCATTTAAATGCCTTCTGAGCTCACTCTTGTCATGCTGCCACAAACCCCCTTATGAACCAAGCAAACCGCTGCAAAAACCATGGCAGTTCATGAGTGGTTCGCAAACAGCGTGATCGCATGAATTTGGTTCATAATTCAGTTCGTGCCTCTTCCTAATCCCTATAGGATAAATATGCTAGCATGAAAAATATAGAAAAATGATATGAGTAAAACTTTATGCTAAAATCTTCAGACTAGGCCATCATTTCATTTATAGCTAACACAGGCACATTTCTTCAGTATTTAAGAGAGATCACTACTGTCAGGTATTTTGCAACAGAGAAGGTTATTTCTAGATCAGAATCTGCCAATAGTGGAGACAAGAGGGGGACCCGCGATACT
>NW_015167129.1:108874-134191 GCF_001447785.1 Gekko japonicus | reverse complement strand
GGCTTCGCCCGCCCGCCTGCCTGCCTCCCTCCGGGGCGGCGGCGGCAGCAGCGAGGCCCGGCTTCTTCCTCCCCCCCGTCGCCCGCCAGCCGGCTCTGAGGAGGCGGCAGCGGCGGCGGCGCAGAGCGTCTCCTGCGCAGGCGCAGGAGACGGTCTTGCGCTTTCGGGGGGATTTAAACATCCCCCCGAAATTTTTTAAAACTTTTTTTATTTTTGTGCACACGTGGGGACTGCCCCACGTGTGCACAAACCTCCCCTGGCCCCCCAAGTGCCCCCGAAGTGCGGATATAGCGATCCGCACGGAGGGGGCCACTTGGCTATTAGATATAGTGATATCACCGAAGGTTCCGTAGGAAGTTGATATTTAAACAAAACTGAGGAAATCCAGAGGGACCTGGGGACTTTTCATTGATGGAAGAACAGTAAAAGATGGTCCAGTGTCTCTATTGCACTAGAAGTACAATTGCATAACAGTCCAAATATGGAATTTTCATAAAGCGACCGTTTTGCTTTACAGTCAGAAAACTTTAATCTAGCAAGAATGAAAGCATGTCTATGGCTGGAGACTGTAAGGAATCTCACATATGGAGGTAGGATCATGGGGAGAGGAATCCCTAATGCAAGGGTAGAACATACAAGTCTTGCATGGAATAAGGTACTGGCCCGATAAAGATTAGTCACCCTCAACCTAATGAGCTTTGGTGCTTCTTGTTGGTTTATATTATTAAGCAACATAGGGGGAAAACCAAGCAATTCAAGCTTACTTTCTATGTATTTTTCTCACACACCTCTGTAAGTATCCTCCTTTAGCAGGTGCAGGACACCTTCTTGGGTACTGGGAGCCGAATAGGGATGTGCAAAAAAAAAAATTAGGCCCAATTCGGATTTGGCCAAATCGGGCAGAATCAATTTCAGCTTGCAGAAAGACTCCTGCATGTCAATTTCGGCAGTAGGAGCCAATTGGGGAGTCTTTGAGCCAGCCAAATGTCAATTTTGGCCCCATTATATCCTATGGGCCATTGAAGTCAATGGCGAAAACATAGGGTATATTCTGGGGGCTGGAGGGTAGGGGGCTTGAGGGAGAGACTCCAAACTCGCAGGGTAGCTGCTGGAGCCTCTCCTCAAGACACCCACCAGGTTTCAAGAACATTGGACCAGGGGATCCAATTCTATGGGCCCCCAAACTGGTTGCCCTAATCCCATCCATTGGTCTCTATGGTGGGAAAAAAGTTACTTAGAGCCAAATAAAAAGCCTTCAGTCTTAATTTGAAGTCAGCAATCCAGGCCCTATGAGCAAAAGAACATTGTGCAAGTTCCATTCTAAGAGCAACACATCTAGGGACTCCTGCCATCTGGCGTAAATACTGAAAAAGTACTACACCCAATCCCATGCTCCAGGTAGCAAGCAGGTGAGTCCGCAGTAGCTGAGACAACACAGAGCAAGAGCTATAATTCTCACTCTGATATGTCCTGCTTCTGCTCTTCCATTCTCTGCTCTTCATTCATAGGCTACAGTCACAGCATATGATGGTATTCTACTACTGAGGCAGGAAAACCACTGAGTAAATAGTGTCTCCTGCTTCAGTCATGTTGGGGTTGTATCTGCCTGTTGTCCACACATTACCTGTTAAATTTCCAAAGACTTGCCAAGTAGTTACCAAAAATATCCCACCCCACACCAAAAATCTTATTTAAACTAAGACTTTTGAGGTAGCTGTTTAGAGGCACAAACATTCTTCCTCATCCTCAACCTATTTCAGTGAGCAACAAGTGGAGTACTATTTAGAACCGATCTTGTCCACAGCAGAGTTTTTATTCCAAAGCAGGTTGGAAAAACAGTTCAATAAAATATGAATATGAGCTGGTGAAAGCCAATATTTCAGCAATAAAAACAAAAGCCGCCTCTGTCATTACTTGAGCCTTTGTTTACAATGAAGTTTGTTAAGTCCAAGCAAGGTTCACCCCCCACACATACACACACAATACTGCATGTGTAAGTTATCACTACAAGCTCTCTTCTTTCTACACAGACCTATGGAAATGTCCGTTAAACCTAGATCTGGCTATACTTTGCATGAAGCTCAGTGGTAGACAGTGACACTTATACTCTTCATTAAGAAGGTCCCTGATTCAGTTAAACCATCTCAGATTAACAGCGGCTGGAAAAGCTGCAATGAACTTACCAGTTTCGTATACCTCTCGATCAACTGAATGAGAAGCCACAGGGTGGTCCCTTAACATCTAAGGTCCTAAAGATTCAATGGCCTATAGCAGTGAATGGGACAAGTTAGGGCTTGTCTTCACATTAAATATGTGAAATCGTTAACTTCAGAAATAGTAACCTGCATAAATATTGTGCATACAGATTCTATGTATTACATGCAAAAGTAGCATTATCCATTTTATCACACTAGCTACAAAGTATAATTACCTGTGAATATTATACAGAACACAGCTACTGGCTATTAATCATACAGACTAAAAAGAAAAAAAGTGGAGAAATGTTACTATAAGCATAGTACAACTCTCCTCCCACATCTGTGTCAAACAGAAAACCTAAGAACTTCAGAGGATTGATTAGTACAGTGTGAACTGAAGAGAGGAACACGTTTTACTACGCTTCATATTATGATATTTTACCTGGCAATGCAGACTAAGAGCTTTACATGCTTCAGGAAGCTGTAGGATATCATACAAATGTAATTTGCCATGAGTAATTGTCAAGAGCAAGTTAATCCCAGAAAAAGGGGGGATCTATGTTTTAAAGACACCAGATAACAATCTGGACGGATTCTCAAGACTGCCTTTCAAAGCAGACCCATCTGCCAAGGACTGTTACAACATAATACAGTAGCACCCACTACATGTGTTTGCAAGATCATTCCTATCAAGTTCCCTGTTCCCAATGTAAGCTAGAAAAGTCAGCAAATGTTTCAAGTCCCTGACATCAGTTATTATGGATGAAAAGACCGGCAGATCTAAATCCCTAATGCAGGTATGTCCAACAGGTAGATCGCAATTTACCAGTAGATCGCGGAGGGGTCAGAGGTAGATCAGCAGCCCCACTTGGTCTCCTGGTTTGCTGGACAGTTTGCTGAACAGTTTCGGTTCAACTTATTTGTGTGAATCTGTTTTGTTTTTGCTTATTTTGCTTATAATGACAGAAGGTGCATTATAAATGGGGGGGGCAGTGGAACCCAACTTTAGTGGGTTAAAATCTAATTTGAAACTAATTTGAAACTTTATTTTCATGGTGGTAAATCACTGGCATTTTTGGCCGGAAAAAATAGATCACTACCTGTTTGAAGTTGGACATGCCTGCAAATGTGTATTTGATACTTTGTGTTTAAACTTTGATTGAGCCTAACATCTTTAAACACCATGGACTTTGGTTCTTGTTTTTAGATCCTTTTAGACAACAGGCTCTTTAGATCCTTAGAGAAAAACAGGAACTGCTCAGCAGTTTCTCACAAACGTAAGCATGTATATCCTGTCTTATCTGACATCTGGAACAGCCATTAAAAATCATATATCAGACTAGTATGTTTCACAACTATAACATATTCTAATAGTAAAATAATGATATAAAATGAGCATGAAAATATGTAGGAAAAATCAGCCACAGCTTCCAGTCAAAAAGCAGAAGTGCAAATTTTCACTTTAAATACCTGAATTTTCAACTGTTACAATGCTTTAAGGTAAAGAATTTTCAACAGATAGTGACAGAAGACTAACAGACAAGAAGAACACGCTGTAAGCTAGTTTTCCAGGTGTTGACTCACAGGTCACACCGGTTCTGCTGCTCCTTCCAACCAAGCCATTAGGCTACAGCATTTTTAATTTGATCCCATAACTGCTTATCCCCTGCCCTGATCACCATTCTCCCTTACTATAACAGTGGCTGGACTGGAGTGCTGGTAGCCAACAGAGGTAGCAGCAGGACAAGGGAGAGGCATTAAAACCTGAATGGCAGGTTAGCCTAAAAAGTAACAGTTCACTATCATCATAAAGGCAATAATTAAATCTAGTTTAAAATGGCTCTAGCTGTACTATCGTTATGGTGTTCCCCAATGCAATCTAAGCATCAAGACACGACTATCTACAAATTTCATACTCTAAAACTATTGTTCAGACACATCAGGTGGAGCTGTAGCGATATGAGATGTATTTTACTATGGAGATTCTCATACTCAGATCTGTGTCTACTTCCTACTCTGGGCTTCCCTAAGGTTTGTGGTATGACACGCAGTAGATTCAGAAGGTACCAGTAAAATACCACTCAGCCTGACGCACTTCCAAGTAAGACAAAAGAAAAACAATCTGAGTAGGTCTACTGGAAAGTAATCAGTCACTTTCCAAGTCAGGGGATGTCTCAGCTACTAACTATGATAACACAGGGCCAGACTAGTACCCAGAAACAGCCTAAAAAGAAGAAGAAGAAGAGATTCAAAGCGGCTTACAAACTTCTTTCCCTCCCCCTCCCCACAACAGACACCCTGTGAGGTAGGTGGGGCTGAGAGAGCTCTTTCAAGAACTGCCCTTTTAAGGACAGTTCTTGTCAGAACTATGGCTTGCCCAAGGTCATCCAGCCAGGTGCAAGTGGAGGAGTGGGGAATTGAACCCTGGTTCTCCCAGATTAGAGTCCGCACACTTAACCACCAACTTAACTTAAAGGTAAAGGTTTCCCTTGCTCGAAAGCTAGTCGAATCCGACTCCATAGGGCAGTGCTCATCTCTGTTTCCAAGCCGAAAAGACATTTCTGTGGTCATGTGGCCGGCATGACTAAACGCCAAGGCACACGGAATGCTGTTACCTTCCCACAAAAGTGGTACCTATTTACCTACTTGCAAGTTCCTGCTTTCGAACAGCTAGGTTGGCAGGAGAAAGAGCCTACACCAGGACAAACCAAAAAGAACCAACAACAGAACACCACTACTTGTCACCTATAGTTCCCAGCTCTAACCAGTCCAATGTATCATCAGTGATCTACAGACCTAGAAAATGATGCCTCTCTCACACACACAAGCCCTGGGTGGAAGACCTCTCCTTGCCTACATACAGCCCTCCAACGACTTCTCACTAACAACCATGAACCATCTACTGGAGTCACCAACACAGGAACCACACCCTGCAACAGACCCAGATGCCAACTCTGCCCACATATCTACCCAGAAAATATGATTACAGGATAGGGTTGCCAGCTTCCAGGTGGGACCTGGGGATCTCCCACTTTTACAGAGATCAGCTCCCCTGGAGAAAAAGACTGTTTTGAAGGGTGGATTCTATGGCATTGTACCATGCTGAGTCCCCTCCCCTCCCCAAACCCCGCCCTCTCCTGGATCCACCCCCAAAGTCTCCAGGTACTTTCCAACCCAGACCTAGCAACCCTGTTACAGAACCCAATGGCATCAACTACACAATAGTCTCTGGCTCTTACAGCTGCTCATCCTCCAATGTGATATATGCTCTCATGTGCCAACAACGCCCCTCTGCTCTGTACATTGGACAAACCAGCCAACCTCTATGCAAAAGAATAAATGGACACAAATCTGACATAAAAAATGGCAATACCCAGAAACCAGTAGAAGAACACTTCAATCTACCAGAACATTCCATCAAGGACTTAAAGATCACCATAGGTCAACAGAAACATTTCAAAACCAAAATCCAACGGGAAGCTGCTGAATTGGAATTCACATGTAAATCTGACTGGGTCAGACTTGTATTGAATAGAGACTTGGGATGGTTATCTCATTACCAAAGGTTAACTGCCTTTCAGGTATTCCATTGAGATTCATCAATAGGCCATTCAGATTCATCAACAGAAGGAAGGGGTCACTCTCAGCCTGGATTGGGCATTCTACCTTTTGCATGACTTTTGCAACTACTTTGCATTTACATGGCACCTTCTGCAGCCTCTCTCCCCTCCCTTTACCACCTATATATCTCTGGCCAGTTTCTTCACACCCTCCATGCATCTGTTTCTCAAAAGTTTATGCTACAATAAAGATCGTTAGTCTTAAAGGTGCTACTGAGCCCTAAATGTTAAGCCTATTATTTCACTGATACCATCATCAGCACACTTTCAGGTTTTTGTTGACCATCCAGGCCAGCAAGTGACCAGTTCATTTTGATCACCGATCCCCAGTTTTGTGTGTCATTTTGGTATACTAAATAAATTTTCCTGCCAAGCATTTAGCCCCCTATGTTTTGGTCTTTTATTTCTCAGGTGTTAGAGGGGAAAGGGGGAGAATATGGCTCTCTGTGTGCCTCCTGCCTTTCTTATACTATTTTTCTAAGCAAAAATTTAAACTTTGGTTCTGTTTTCTACCTGTTCATTTCTGGGACTCTCCCATTCCTACAGTGAAGTGCTACTCCAAATTCTGGACCTTGTACTAACCCTAACCCTAACCCTAACCCAGGCAGTGGTCCCTTAGAATAAGTTTACCGTGAATATACATACATATGTACTTGACATCAGCGCACAAGAACACTCCAAATGTCAGGGGCTATACATGTCGTTCCATGCACCTTGGTGTTTAGTCATGCCGGCCACATGACCACGGAAATGTCTTCGGACGGCGCTGGCTCTTCGGCTTTGAAACGGAGATTAGCACCGCAACCCTAGAGTCGGATTCGACTGGCTTTCGAGCAAGGGAACCTTTACCTTTACTTTATACATGTCGTAGGCTATTTGGGTAATACAAAAGAGGTTGGACTGGGCAGGAAATTCCACTGACGGCATGAATGTGTTATTACAGCTCCTTTTTATACTTATTATTATGCTTCCCAGGGGCATCTAAGCAACTCAGGATTCTTTGTATAACATCTTCCAAGTCCTGCCCCCTTAGCTAGTCATGTGGAACAAACAAACCCCCCCCCCCAGTAGTAAAGAGGAAGCTGGGGAGATAACATATAACTCCAACTGTACATGAAGCTTCCTTAACTGAGGCACACTATTGGCCTATCAAGGTCAGTATTGTGTACTCTGACTAGTAGCAGCTCTCCAGGGTTTCAAGCAGAGGTCTTTCATATCACCTACTACCTGATCTTTTTAGCTGGACTAAATCTGGGACTTTCACCATGCCAAGCAAACGCGCTGATACTGAATCACAGTCCCTTCTAGGGAAACCAATTCTTCAGAGCAATTTTATTCTGGAACCACAGAGATAGCAATAACAATTCTGGCTGAAGCAAACCATAAAGCAGGGGTGTCAGACATAAAGCTGGGGCCAGAACCAGCCTGTCCAGGGCTCTTATCTGGCCTGTGAGTAAGCTGGTACGAGGGAAGGAACAGGAGGCTGTTTGGGGGGCACAAGTGGGTGGAGCCACTCTGATTGTGGTTTCAGCAGAGCAGAACAACCTCATCTGCAGCAATCAAGCAGAACCCCAGTGGCAGCCTGCCTGGTAAGTTGGGAGCCACCACAGCCACATTCATGCCGACTCAGGGTTCCAAGGCAAGGTCACACGCCTCTCCACTCGGCCTGCAGCTCCAGGGATGCTGGCTTGAATGGCCACAGGGATCAGTGTTTGCACTTGGGGCGGATACAGATTACCCTTTCCTGGGGCCTACTGTCAGCCAGTGTCACCACCATATTCACAACCCCTTGTGCGGCGGCTGTGCTTTGCCCCATTGGGGGGTGTGTGTTCTCTGGTAGTTTCTTCCACGCATCGGAGCCTAGTCTTGCCGCTGAGAATGCAAATCAGCCAGGCCTCCCTTTCCCCATGGACCACCTGGCTGCCTTCAGCTGTAAGCAGCTGCCACCTTATGGGAATCAGTGCCAGCGATCTCCAGTTATACTGGATGCTGGGTGGCCTGGGGACTCTGTCATATGCACAGCCTTCTGTGCTGGTGCCTGCTCCCCCATTAGATGATCCAGCGACCTTTGGCTTGGGGTGGCTGCTGCTGCTGCATGAGGGTGGTGTGACTTGCCGACGATCTCTGGCTTGAACTCCCAGCATCGCCCCGCCATGGATCACTTGGTGGCCTTATTTGGAGGTGGACGACATCTCCAGTTTATCTGGCTTTGCTTGGCAAACTTGTGACTGACCCAAGGTCATGCCCACAAGGTCCCCCCCCACACTTCTGCAGGCAGAGAGTTAGTTCAATTTGTCTTCCCAGTCACCTTTCTCATGGTGGTTTGGGGGCAGGGGGAGCTCGCAACACCCAGTGCCTTCATGTTTTTACCGTGGGGCCTGCGCTCACAGCACTGGTGGTGTAAGCAGTCTGGGGAAGGAGTTTGCTTCTCCGCTGTAAAACTCTGACTGAATTGTGCGGTGCTGGCTTGGCCAGGCCCAGGTGTGTACTGGAGAACTGCAAAGATTAGCAGGGGTACCTCACTTCCACCTGTATCCCTTCCCTAAACTACTTCCTCTTTCTCTTCTCCTGGCATCCCCCATATCCTCATCTTTACCTAATTCCTTCACTTCTTCCCATCCACCAGCCTACCTTTTACCAGCTTCCCTATGTTTATCATTTATTGCCTACATTTACATCCCATCTTTCTCCATAATGAGGACCCAATGTAGCTTGCATCATTCTCCATTTTATTCCCACAATGACCTTGTGAGGTAGGTGAAGCTGAGTGTGTGTGCTGGGTCCAGGGGTCATTTCGTAGAAAAAGAGCTAGGGGAACTCATTAGCATAACTCATTAGCATATGCCACACCCCCTGACATCAGGGGCCCGGCAGTGGACCTGCAAGGCCAGCGGGAGTGCGAGGAAGCCCCGCCAAGGCCCTCCCTGGCCCCAGGCAGGCAGGGGCGGGGGGACTTGGGGAGGAAGCAACTTACCCTCCCTCTTCTCCTGCCTCCTCCTGGCTGAATGAGGGCTGGAAGCGGGGCGGCTGGAAGCAGGGGGTGGGGCTTCGTCATGTGCCCCGCCCCCCTGCACCTCACCCGGGGGAACTGCGTTCCCCCGCGTTCCCCCCCGAAATGACCTCTGGCTGGGTCCAAACTTACCCAGAGCTTCCACAGCAGAGTGGTGATCTGAACCTGGACATCAGAGATCCTAGTCTGAAATTCTAACCACTACACCACACTTGCTTTTGTGGGGTGGTTGCTGTTGAATCGTAGAAAGCAGCTAGGCCTGCTTGAGACATACAACTAAGGTGGTAGCAATTCATCTATTACCTGCTGGTAGACCTGGCGGCAATGGGTCTCCCCTCAAAGGCCAAAACAGCCATGTAAAGGGCCTTTCCACCTCCCCTTGCTTTTTACTGACAGAAGGCAAGGATTTAAGGCTAGCAATACTTTTGTGGCTGCCTAGCAACAGTCACTGAGGGTTACAGGTGGTCCTTCTTTTGGGGGGTTAACCCCCCTCCTCCAGGATTCAGATATTTTTGCAAACATGGGACATTTCTCTAGAAAGAAATTTCTTACCTGTCCATGCCCCCAATTTTCAAATTTAAGTATCCACAGAGTCAAATTGAGAACTAGATATATTGATGATGATGGGCAGTCAATTTACAATATTTAACTGGCATCCCAACTACATTCCCTTTAAGAGTCACCTGCTCCAGAGTTAATCCTCATAATTAAATCCCTGAAATGATGTTTACATAAAGCTCTGAATTTCTAATGTAATATTTTCATACGTTACTTTTCCTACGCAAACATTTTCAGTTCAAGTATTTGTTGCTATTAAGGCATAGACTTAACATGGAGTACTTTTAAGTCAAAATAAACATGCTAAATCAGCTCACACTCTATTTACAGCATTGGGAACTTTTCCAGAAAGTTTTCCTGAAAACCCACATCACTGCCTGCAGCCAAGCAAAATGGTCCAGCATACTGCAATTTGGCATACCTGCTGGTGTTTGTCTGCCTATGTACTAGTCGATAAAATGGTTCAGTTAGTCTGCCTGTACCTACACTGAACTGTGCCCTAGAAGTAAACCTCTCCACAAACCAGAACTATCAGCTAAGGAAAGAATATTCAGCCATGTATCTTACTTTGAAATTATTGTTTGATACTTTGCAACATAGTATCTACCTGGGACAAGTTAATCTTTTCATTCACAGGAGATGCAAAAGTCATCTCCACACACGCACGCACAAATACTTACTTCCATATGGCTATGAGTTCTTACCTTCAGATTACAATTGCAAATCATTCCCAGTTGCACATAGATAGTTTTTGACATGGCAGGAGGAAAAGCCATGAGCTTATAGTTGGCGGAGTTCAGAGTATTCTGTAATTAGCCAAAGGCTAGTTTGGATTCTGGTCATTACACAATGAGCATGTCACTCAACCTCTAAAGTGCAACCTTTACTAACATAGAAAAATATTCCCAAATGTGATTTATTAAGAACCATCAACAATACAAAGATAATGTAGAATGAATGCTTCTTATTCTAGAATATCTAGACCAATAATTGTTAAATCACAATTCTTAAACAATGTAAATAAAAAGGGCAGCCTGTTTCACAGTTGACACACAGAGGATTCTTTTTGCTACCGGCAAAACTGTTAGTCATCAAAGCTAAGGACAGAGTGCCAGAAGCACACAATATGCACAAACATACACATAGTAATAGCTGTGTCAGAACACTGTTATTTCCTAAATTATGCAATTACAAAAGATTTTTATAATGTAAGGGAGTTTGCAGTGCATACAACACCATTTGTCAAACTAGATGTGACTAACAAGTGTCCTTAAGGCAAAAGTATTTGAGAAAAAATCCTTTATTATAGGCAAGCTAGTTACCAACTCTGGAGACAACTGGAGATCTGAAGAGGGTAAAACAAAAATTCAGCAGGGGAAAACATTTTCCATTTTTTCCAAAAACTATTTCCCCCCAACTTTTCTGATGGAAAAACTGGACATTTGGGAGAGTGCTTTTAAAAAATCACCTCCCATAACATATTTTCTCTGTTAGAATGAGTGAAATGCTTTTAAAGACAAGGTAGGCATATAGCAGAGGTGGCCAAACTTGCTTAATATAAGAGACACAAAGAATAAACGTCACAAGACATGAACACACATGTTTTTATTGAAAAGTATGCAAATGTGCATATTAAATTAAATTAAAGAGACAAATGCCTTCTCCTAGCCAAGCCAGTCTGCCAGTGTGGCGGGTCTTGGAGAACACATTTAACTTTGGATGGGGAAAGAGGAACGAAAGATAGAAAGAATGGTGGAAAGAAAGCAAATAGATGGGGGAGGGAGAGGTGGAAAGAAAACAACTTTAACTTTAAAGGCATCATCCAACCCTCGATGCCCGCATGCCGGCTGGCTTGGAGAAGGAATTTAAAGAGACAAATGCCTTCTCCAAGCCAGCCAGTGGGGGGAGCCTTTGAAAACACATTTAAAGTTAAAATTGCTTTCTTTCTCTGCTTCCCCCCCACACCTCAAGCCTACCCAGGGAGGGGAACACTGGCTGGGGAAGGGAAGACCAACCGGGGAGGCATGCCTCCCCTTCACTTCCCTAGTCATCCTGCCGGGAGCTGCATAATATACGTGAAAGAGCCACGTGTGGATCCCGAGCCACAGTTTGGCCACCCCTGGCATATAGACATATACTCCTCTTAAATCCAAGATGCATTTTTGCACCTAGAATGATACCTAATTGTCATGAGGGAAGTATACGCAGAGATTTTATTGCTTCTCAACTTTTGCACACTTTCTGTTATCTTTCTGACCTGACTCTTCCCTTGTGATTGGCCTTTTCACCTCTCCCTGGAACCACTGTAACATATATACCCTCAGACTGTGTAACAAATAATTGCTGGAGGGGGGGAAAGGTCAGAAGAAACTGGGGCAGACACTGCACCAAAAATCTCAAAAGGAAAACTGAATTTCATTGAGAACACAGCTCTCTACTCAGCAGCCACAGAATGAAAAAAGATGGCATCTACCTGGAACCACAAAAGTAAAACAACAGCATCTAGCTGGAACTAAGATACATCTGCTAAGGTAACATAGGCTGCATTAGCTTGCCGTTCTCTCTCAAGTACTGGGTACATTTGCAACTCCACTTGTAAAAAATTAAGACATTTATATTTTAAAAACTCCATAAATGTCAAATGTTGCAATTTTATATGCTAAGTTATAAATAAATTTATGTTGTTATAGCAGTAAAATTAGTTTAGGTTTGATAGTACAGTAAATACTGTTTATATTTCAATCTTTGCCAAAATTTCCATTTTTTCCGTAACTTTTTGGTGCTTTCAAAATTTCTGAAAGTTTTACATCTCTGGCTGTGGTTGGTGGGGTGGCAGAGGGAAGGGGCAAGTCATGTTTATTTCCTTCTGCTTAGCTATAAGGCAGGGCTGTCTCAAGTCATTTTGCTGCCTCAAGTGGGTAGTATGGGAGGACAGCCTCATGGTAACAGGTATGGTTCCCTCCACCTCTGACTTATTATTTTTTGGGGGAGGGGGGTGTTCTGCAGTGGCAGCTAAGGTAGAAAAGCACCTCCTCCTGTGCCATGTTTTCTTGGTTCCAAGGGTCTGGAAAGTGGTTCCATAGCCAATTACACGGTTGCCAACTCTGGGTTGGGAAATACCTGAAGATTTGAGGGGTAGAGCCTGGGGAGGGCAGGGTTTGGGGTGGGGAGGAACCTCAGCAGGGTATAATGCAATAAAGTCCACAGCCCAAAACAGCCATTGTCTCCAGGAGAACTGATCTTGGTCATCTGGACATCAGTTTTAATAGATAGATAGAGATCTCCAGGTGAGATCTGGAGGTTGGCTTATGTTAATTTGGGGCTAGGCAGTCACAGCTATGGTAAAAAACAGGGTCTGGAAAGTGGTTCCACAGCCAATTACACGGTTGCCAACTCTGGGTAGGGAAATACCTTTAGATTTGAGGGGTAGAGCCTGGGGAGGGCAGGGTTTGGGGTGTGGCAGGACTTCAGCAGTCAGGATATAATGCCATCGAGTCCACTGCCCAAAGTAGCCATTGTCTCCAGAACTTATCTTGGTCATCTGGAGATCAGTTGTAATAGCTGGGAAATTTTCTGTAGGGGAAATGATTTGCTGTGGCTGGGGAACATGGTGATTTCTGGGAGATCTCCAGGCTCCACGGGGAGGCTGGCAATTTAACCTCAGGACACATTCAATTACTCCCAACAGCAACAGCAAACTGTTTAGAATGTTAGAGGCAAAGGCCAATCAGGCTGCATGTGCAAATGACTTCTGTGTTCCAACTGGCTATAGGGGGAGAGGAACAGCAAACTGTTTAGAATGTTGGAGGCAGGACTCAGGCAACGCAGCCAGTGGATAGGGAGACCATCTGAATGACAGATCATTCAGCCAACTGATTTCGGGGCGTGTTGGAATGTTCAGGGCAGTCCATGATCAAAACAGAATTATATATAAGGAGAGATATTAGGAAACTCTATTAGTTCTTCAGCGTGAAACTTCCCCTTCAATAGAAGCTGCCTCAAGGAGAGTTATTGGAACTGTGTTATCAGTTCGTGAACTTTTACACTACATTTTTTAAAAACACTGCTCAGTGATCTGTTCGACTAGTATTTCAAAATTTTTGAGTCTAGGTACTTAATCTTATCTAACATGAAAACTTACAAGATGGCACACGCAGGTCATAAGATGACATACGGTGGTTCCACATAAAATCACTGTAATTTGAAACAAGTATTTGTTGACTTCTGTGCATACAGGTAAAGAGTCACCAGTCAGAAACCTCCCCCCCCCTTACAAAAGCAACAGAACCAGCAAGTTATTTCATGGCAGTTTAAAAGCCCAATTGGCATAGGAAAACCTTTTTCCTGGATCAGTACAGCCTTGTAGTTAACTTTCCAAAAATGCAATGTTTAGCAAGCTGTTAACTCAAATAAGTGTTGAGGGGTGATAACCATATCAGAACTCCTGTAACGCTAGCACTTCAATCACACAACTAGCCTGTTATTAAAAAAAACCCTTCTTTGATATCAGTCAGTTTATTCACTTAATACTTGTCTACTTGCTCTTCAACTCACAGAATCAGAGCAAGATTAAAAGCATTTCCTACCTACAGAGACAAAACTACTTATCCAGTCTAAATCATATGCTTGTGCTAGCAGAGGGATGAACAGGGTAAAACATGTTGCTTCACAGGTAATTTCTCTTCTCCTGTCTCAACATGACCAATATTACAACTAATGCCTACGTTTCTGTGAAATCAGAATCTTTAGCTGTCGTTTGACATGGGCAAAAACAAAAGGAAACCTGGATTCATGGATCCAACATTCTCCAAGAACATATTTAACAGAGAATTGGGGGGGGGGCTGCCAGTGTGATGCCAAATGCGTGTGTAAACACTCTTTCCATGGCCTTGATCCATTAAAATGAAACTGGGTTAAGAAAACATTTAGACTGCAAAAGGGCCATGCATCCAACTGGGCCACTTAAAGAATGCCATAAAGGGCTTCTACTAACAAGAGCTGAGATTTCTTTTATCCTCATGCTATCTGTAAGTGTCCAGGATAAAAGAAGCAATGTTACCAACTAAAAGTAAGTTAAGAAAAAATGATGGCTTCTAAACTGTGACCTATGAGAGTGCTCTTGGGTAGTTTCTGTTTACTGCTTAACATTTACTAAGGTAATAGCAGTAAATGTACTCTTTAAGATGAAGGGTTCATGCTTCAAAGTTCTGTTCCTATTGAAGGGATACGAAATATAATGGTTTGTGGCGGCATTTCCCATCCATGGAATGAAAGATAAAAAAATTAAGTGATTACACATCACATTTTCTGAGGCATAATACAACTTTTTAGAACACTAGTCCAACCACCCTAAACTATTTTCTTAGCATTTCTGCTTAAAATTGCTATTTTCAACTCTACTATTTAAACTTCATAAACTTGAAAGTGACCTTCACAGACTTTCTGGGAGCCAGAAGCAACTCACATACTGTCCCCTTGGATACAGAGGGAAACCATTCTTCTAGCTTCAGCATTCTTCAGGCCAAGAGATTTGCAGTGGCAGAAAGTGCCATCCAGTTGCCGCTGAACTTGTGCTGACCATATGCAGTTTTCAAGGGAAGAGACATTCAGAGGTGGTTTGTCATTTGCCCTCCTCTGCACAGAGATCCTGGGATTCCTTGGTGGTCTCCCTCCAAAGGCTAACTAGGGCTGACTATGCTTCGCTTCCGAGATCTGATGAGACAGGGCTAGCCCGGGCCATCTAGATCATGACAGGACTCACAATGTACTTCTACCTAAACCAACTAAATATCTGAAACACCAAGAAAATGGCTACATGGAAATGCCTTGTTACAACACAATCAAAGTAACAGAGCTAAATAATATGGAACACGCAACTTGAAACTGTTAAGCAATTTGTGGAGATTTTATATACATATACACTCACACACATGCGCGCAGTATGGTGCAATTAATGCTTAGAGTTTTGAACTGGGATCTGGGAGACACAGGTTTGATACCTCTGCCACAGAAGTTTGCTGGGCGGCCTAAAGCCAGTCATTTCCCCTCAGCCTAAACAATCTCACAGGGTTGCTGTGCAGATAAAACGGAAAAGAGGAGAGCTGCTTTTAGCTGTTTTCAGTCCCCACACTGAGGAGAAATGGCAGGGTATAATGAAATAAATAAAGCCAAATGTGGCTCAGTTAAATACCAGACCAAATACAGCTCTTTTAAAAGAGCAACTGAAATCTTTTAAGTTAAGGCATATTGCAGGAGTGGGTTGGATTCTTGAATAACCAGTAGGTGAAAGGAATGGCAGGCAAAAAAAATTTACCCAACTACATGGCTTTGTGGAGATGCTTTTACAGAAAAGGAAATGAAAGGGAAATGATAGAAGTGAACATATGCCACTGCTCCAAATGGAAACTATATGCAGATCTGCAATTTAGACATACAGATTTATACCAATCACACAGGGTGCTATTGTGAGCTCATGTGTACCCCCTTCCTAATAAAAGGCAACTAGTGTTGGGACTACAAAAACATTATGGATTATTAATTAACATGCCAAATACCAATAATGTAGCCTATCCTGCTATGCAAACAGACTTTCCTATACCGGCTCTAGATTGAGCACTAACACTGAACTTTGATGTAGTTCATATCTTTCACTGTAAGAGGTACTAAACCATGGGCTAAAATGTACATGAAGATGCCCTATACGGAGCCACACCCTTCATCTATCACCATTGGTATTATTTACTCAGAGTAGCAATGGCTCTCCAGAGTATCAGGCAGAGGTCTTTCACATCACCTGTTATCTGATCCAGGGGTTCCCCAACATGGTGCCTGTGGATGCCAAGGCACCCACCAACACCTTTCTTGGTGTCTGCCAATGGTTTTCAGAAAGTGGGCAGAGCTAGGTGAGGCTTTTGCTCAGCAAGGCTTCTGACTATCTATTAGAGAATTTTATTTTTGTATTTTTGTATCTGTGTGTGCACACATGCCTGGAAGCCATAGCAACCTCTGGTGACTCCTACTGGGGCATGGAGGACATTCAGAGAAGTGGCTTGATAGCCTGCCTCTGCCTCCCAGTCCTGGTATTCTCTGAAGGTCTCACATCCAAATACTTGCTAGGGTCGGCCCTACTTAGCTTCCAAGATCTGACAAGATCAGGCTTGCCTGGGCTATCCGGGTCAGGGCACCATTAGAGATTTGACTGACTGGGGCTGCGGTCACACGGAGCATTAGCCACGCTACAGAGACGGAAGATAGGCGGATTTTCCGGGCGCGATCAAACCGCAACATCTGGGAAGCATAGAGCTCCCATGGCGAACCCGAGGCTTTCCGCCGAAGATGCGCCATCTAAAATTAGTACCTCCGAGGTACTAGTTTCCGGAAACCGTGGGGCAAGGGCAGGCGTCTGATCACGTTTCCGGTGGTAGCTCGTGGCATTCGGCACCCGCCCATGTCTCGTCGCGAAAAGGGTGGTTTTTTTCAAGTCTCCACAGGATGCGCACAAGCACCCAACGGTGCATGCGCACACTTTGGTTAAAAAACAAACGCAACCCCCGCCGCGCCGCTTCTTTGCCGCGCCGCAGGATTTACGTATGATCGGCACCTCCCCCCGAACCACGGGACGTCGGTGGGACGTTTGATCCAGCAGACGTGCGGTAGTTCATTCCGGGGCAAACAGACACGCCTCCCCCCCCGTGATATCCGGCCATGTGACTGGGGCCAGGGCAGATTTTATTAAAAACTGGTTTAGCGGCAGCTGCTACCACAGCACCGTCACTGTGTGACTGACGGAAAGCTGCAGGAGCCATTTGTGACTGGCTCCACCTCCTGCAGCAGCCATTTTGTGGTTGCACCCACTATATGCCGTATCAGAAATGCACCCCCAGATTCAAAAAGGTTCAGGACCTCTGATCTGATCCTTTTAAACTGAGATCCTGGCAGCTGAGCCTGGGACATGCTTTGAGAAAAATAGATGATCTACCATTGAGCCATAGACCCTCCCAAAGGCTCTTTCATGAAGACGTCTCCACAGCCGCTAACAGAAATACTAAATTTAAAATCCATCCAGTTCGTGGCTAATAGGGTTTTTACTTGACGCAGATAGCCAACACAGACACCATTTTATCATACTAGTAGGTTTTAACTACACTATTCATTCAATTAGAACAGACAAATTATGTAAGGCAGGACAGAACCCGAGGGGGAAATGAGGATCATGTCACAAAGACAAGGAAATACAGGTAAGGAAGGTTTCAGGGAATGGCAGGTGATATAACATATTAGCAGGCTGATGACATTACTGACAAATGTCACTCATGAATCAATGTGAACAGGTTAACTAGAATCCATGTGCAGGGGCAAGGAGGAATTGCAGAAACAAACTGCTGTGTACATCCCAAGATTCCCCCCCCCCATTTCCATTTGATGTAATACATTGGGGAATGAGCTGAGGCAGGCTGACTTCAGCACATGTGAAGCAGTTCCCTTTTTGTCAAGACACTGCAAAGGCTTTGGGGAGTTAAATCATGGTGGTTTGGATTCACTACATTGGTGAGAAGAACCTAAACCCTAGTTCTGCATCAATAACTTCAAGAGCCCTATCAGCTGAATCCACAGGTCACCATGCTGCTTCATGGGGTTATTCTAGGGACCCATCAGGTCCACCCTAACTACAATGCGGGAGTGGGGAGAGAAAAGGAAGGGGGGAAAATAAAACACACCCTTAGCAACAGCCTACGAGGCTTATCTGTAACCGGCGAAGAGGAAATATTGCTTCAAGGACGCCACGATTCTCTCCCTCCCCATTCAATCCAGTCTCGTCCCTGCATTCCCTTATCTCGTACTCCTCTCAGTTAACCCTCCTTTAAAGCAACAGGGTGGAGGACACGCCAAAAAAAAGTCACCCTACCAACCACCTGGTCTTCTTTAGTCGCCTCTTTTAGCCCAGGGCTCTTTCGTAAACCGATTCCCACGTACGGGCGGCCACTGTCACGACACGCACATCAACCCACATCCCTTTGCAGGACTTGGGGGGGGGGGGGTAGCATCAAGCCCATCATGTGCGCGGAGGCTGGAAAAGACCTCACATTTCGCCCTCCTCAAATCCCACACACAGACCCCACCACCACCTCCTCCTCCATGATCCGCCCCGCAAGAGCAGCATTTCTGTCCGCCGACGCTTTCCCCCCCAGGTCCCACTACAGACGCAGCTGCCGCCCAGGTTTCTTCAGGCACCTCGCAGGGGAACGGCTCGGCAGGCCCACTCCCCCCTCCCTCCTTCTCCTCCGCCCCCCGCCCCGAGTCTGGACTCAGAGAGCGAAAAAGAGGAAGAATCCCTTCTTTCGCCCGCCCGCTCCCTCGCCCGCCTGCCTGCCTGCCTGCCTGCCTGCCGCCTCTCTCCACTCCCCTCCCGACTCCGAAACGGAATCCGCTACACTCACACAGGCTAAGAGCTGCCACCAGCAAAAGCGCAGGCAACCGAGCCGCCGCCGACGTCGCCCGCCGCCTCGGGCCACTGCCGACGCCGCCACCATCGCCGCCTCGCCTCGCCACTGCCGTTAGCGCCGTCGTCCTCGCCGCTGCCATTTTCCTGCCTCCACCTCCTTTTCCTCCCATTGTTTCACCCCCGCCCATTATTGGCGATGGGTGTGGAAAGAGGAGGGAATCTCCACACGGCGATTGAGCTCAGGGGCTGTCAATCACACACACCTCCTGAATCCCTCTTCTCCTTTCCGCCAGGCTCTGCCTTTGCCGTACCGTGATTGGGAAAACGAGTTAGCATTCATCTGAAGGAAGGCTCTGAGGCGGAGGCAGTGATCGTCCGGCCTTCTCTGGGGACACGTGACCTCGAGCTACCTTTGAGATCTGCGGGACGCAGGGGAGAGATTGCATACGTTGCTTATAGCTGTGGCACTGGTCCGTTTTACATGCTTGGGCGCTTTCATGAGTAGGTTGAGGTGGATTATTTTGCCCTCCTAATCCCGGCTATCATCACTATACCTGCTTGCAGTTCAACCCGTGGAATCTTCTCTCTATCGCGTTCATATGAGCATTCACCATGCACTACATGATGACCAAGGAGTCACTTTGTTTCCCATTAAATTTCATTGCAGCATTACAGTGCCTGCAAAGAACGTTTTCAGTGCGCCCCATGCTCCACGGAAATTTTTTGGAAAGATTTCCCTGCTTGGGAAAACCACAAACATCAGTACCATGCTACACTTAACAATCCATTCACTTACTCATATTGTACTAGCCAAGCTATAAATTCCTGCACCAAAACAAGATGGTGGTGTAAAGTGTCAAGTCACAGGTGATTTATGATCCAGAGGAATTAGCCCTGTTAGTCTGTTGCTGCAAAATAGTAAAAAACCCAGTAGCACGTTTAAGACTAACAAACTTTATTGTAGCATAAGCTTTCAAGAAACACAGCTGTCTTTGTCAGATGCATGGCGGGTATGAAGAAACTGGCCAGAGATATGTAGATGATAAGGGGGGGGATGCAGAAAAGGCCATGTAAATACAAAGCAGTTGCAAAAGTCATGAAAAAGTTGAATGCCCAATCCAGGCTGGGTGTGACCCCTTCTTTCTATTGATGAATCTGAATGAAATACCTGAAAGGCAGTTACTTCTGGTAATGAGATAACCATCCAAAGTCTCTATTCAATCCAAGTCTTGACTGAGTCAGATTTACATACGAATTCTATTTCCACAGATTCCCCTTGGATTTTGGTGTATTTGATTTTTAGCCTTTTGATAAGAAACGAAACCTAAATGAGTCAGCCATTCATCACTCTTTTTTCCACACTAAGAAACCAACCTTCCTGTGAGTTTCAGTGGAGTCATTGGGGGGTGGGGTGGGGAGAGGAGTAGATAAGGGCAAACTAGATTCTGAGCCTGGCAAGATAATTCTCACATATTAAACCTCAAACAGAAACATCTTTGTGTGTCATATCAAGTAGCATACACATTTCAGTAACATCTACAATTAAGGTTGTCATTTTAGGATTGCAGCCTTAAGGTTTTATTTCTTTTAACTCAGCTGTTGTCTTTAGGTGCTCCTAAAATACAATAAAGAATAATAATGGAGAATTTTCTGATTTTACGTGAACAAGTAGGTCTTAAGAACATAAGATGAGCCCTGCTGGATCAGACCAATGGTCCATCTAGTCCAGCATCCTGTCTTACACAGTGGCCAACCAGTTCCTCTGGATGGCCAACAACAGGGCATAGAGTCCAAAGCCTTCCCTGAAGTTACCTCTTGGCTCTGGGATTCAGATGCCTCTAAATGTGGAGGTTCCCCTCAGTCATCATGGCTAGTAGCCATTGATACTTATCCTCTATGAATCTATCTAATCCACTTTTAAAGCTGTTTATTCCTGTGGCCATCACTACACCCTCTGGCAGTGAATTCCATACTTTAATCACTCTGTGTAAAGAACTTCCTTTTGTCTGTCCTGAATCTACTGCCCATCAGTTTCATTGGATGCTCTCAAGTTCTAGTATTTTGAGAGAGGGAGAAAAATTTATCTGTCAACTCTCAAATTGCATAATTTTGTAAACTGAAAAGTCCCAGACTCTTCAGCCATCCATATGGCTGAGAGCCAGTTTGGTGTAGTGGTTAAGTGCGCGAACTCTAATCTGGGAGAACCAGGTTTGATTCCCCACTCCTCCACTTGCACCTGGCTGGATGACCTTGGGCAAGCCGTAGTTCTGATAAGAGCTGTTCTTGAAAAAGAGCAGTTTCTGTCAAGAGCTCTCTCAGCCCCACCTACCTTACAGGGTAACTGTTGTGGGGAGGGGAAGGGAAAGGAGTTTGTAAGCCGCTCTGAGACACCTTTGGGTAGTGAAGGGTGGGGTATAAATCCAATCTCTTCTCTTCTTCTTCTATATATATAGGAGAAAGTCCCCTCACCATAAAATCAACGTCCAGGCCAAACCACTGAACCTAGAAACACCAGATTCGGGGAGAGTGCTCCTACCATGACGTAGGTGCTCACTAAGAAGGGATTTTTAAAAAGAAATTCTACCCTTAAGGGGTTCAAAAGGGGTAAAATGTGCTCCCCCCCATTGATTTCTATGCGGCTGCCAGGCAGCAACCTCCCTCCCCCCTCACTCTCTGATTGGTCAGCTGCAGAGCTCAGTGTTCTGAGGTTAAAAAAAACAGTTACAGGGGACTACAGAGAGCTAATGGCAGTTGAGGAAATCAGGAGTGGCCAACTGCCTGTGAGGTGAAGCAATGCTGCTGGCCCAGCCTCCCTATGGCTTCAAACATGCTCCCCCCTCCTACACCTGACAGGCAGTTGTCTGTCAGATGCAGCAGAAGTTGCAGGGTGCTTAAAGCCACGAGGGAGTTACCGCCCTATTCAGTAATGACTTAGTGATCCTGCCAACCCCGCCTCCACAGTAGCTTCTAATACTCCTCCCCCTCCCCCTCCTACACTGGACAGGCAGCTGCCTGTCAGATGTAGGAGAGGAGGTGGGATGCTTACAGCCGCCGGGGAGCTTGGTCAGCAAGATTGCCTTAGCCCTGTTGCTGGCCAGCCTCCCTGATGCCATTAAACATGATCCCCCCCAACACCAGACAGGCGGGTGTCTGTCAGGTGTAGGAGCAGGGTACTTTAATCCATCAGGGACGCCACCCCAGCAGGATCACCTTAGCGGTGATCTGGCCCAGCCTCTCTGATGGCTTCAAACTCACTCCCCCCACCTCCTACACCTAACAGGCAGTTGTCTGTCAGGTGCAGCAGTGGTTGCAGGGTGCTTAAAGCCACAAGGGAGTTACCGCCCCATCAGCAACGTCTTAGTGATCCTGCCGCCCCCGCCCCCACAGTGGCTTCTAATACTCCTTCCCCCCTCCCCCTCCTACATTGGACAGGCAGCTGCCTGTCAGGTGTAGGAGAGGAGGTGGGATCCTTACAGCTGCCGGGGAGGTTTGGTCAGCAAGATTGCCTTAGCCCTGCTGCTGGCCCAGCCTCCTTGATGCCTTTAAACATAATACCCCAACACCAGACAGGCAGGTGTCTGTCAGGTATAGGAGAAGGGGCACCACCCCAGCAGGATCACCTTAGCGATGATGCTGGCCCAGCCTCTCTGATGGCTTCCAACACACTCCCCCCACCTCCTATATCTAACAGGCAGTTGTCTGTCAGCTGCAGCAGCGGTTGCAGGGTGCTTAAAGCCATGAGGGAGCCTGTCCCAGCAGTCTAAAAAGAAGTCCTTCAGTAGAGGGGGGGAAGTACGTATGTCTCACTTCATTTTTTACACTACAATCTTCTCCATTAGAATTCCTACAACAAATTTACATTTCAAACTTTACATCATCAGTATTATAATTGGATGTATGGATTTATTGGATTTAACATAGAGTTTGCCTTTTTCACTGATGCAGCACACTGGGTTGACACTTTCATTGAGTTATCCAGTACGACCACAAGATCTTTTCCCCTCTCAATCTCAGCAAGTTCAGACCCCATTAGCCTATACCTGAAGTTGGGGGTTTTGGTCCCAATGTGCATCATCTTACACTCACCAACAACGAACTTCATTTGCCACATTGTTGCCCACTCACCCAGTTTGTGGAGGTCCTCTTGGAGCTCTTCACAGTCAGCCTTGGTTTTCACCATCCTGAATAACTTGGTGTCATCTGCAAACTTGACCACTACACTACTCACTCCTAGTTCCAGATCACTGATGAATAAATTAAATAGTATCGGCCCCAATACCGATCCTTGTGAGACCCTATTGCTTACTTCCCTCCATTGTGAGACCTGTCCATTGCTTCCTACTCTTTGTTTCCTGTCATTTAACCAGTTTTTAATCTACGGGAGAACCCATCCTTTAAAAAAAGTGGTGGGTTTTTTTTGAGCCATGGTCTTCAGCCTTGTAGAGAAGCAGTATCAGGTGGTATAAAGAAGATGAAAAAGGTGCATTGAAAGAATAGGGGGTTTGGTATGGAAAACCTAAATTATTCTGTTATTGTGGCATATTTACTTTTCCGTTGAAACTGTTGGAATCCCTGATTTGGCTTAGGGCTCCAGGACATCCCAGACTACAAGGCAGGCTATTATACTCAATTTTGAGCTGCAATAGATTCATAGTTTGGGATGGCAGTAGACAAGATTTTCCTTCCACCTATCTTCCGTATTGCCAAGGAACATACTAATTTCTATCCCCAGCACTATACCCAGAATTTACCAAATGGTTTTGCCAACACATAGGGTTGCCAACCCGCAGGTGGCATTTGGAGGTATCCTGCTATTACAATTGATCTCCAGCTGACTAAGATCAGTTCCCCTGGAGAAAATGGCTGTTTTGGAGGGTGGACTCTATGGCATCATACCCTGCTGAGGTCCCACCCTCTCCCCAAATCTGCCTTCCCCAGGCTCCACCCCCAAACATCCAAATATTTCCTAACCCAGAGCTGGCAACCCTACCAATACACTATTTGAATCTTCTGCCTATGGGCCTAACAGCAGACTCTAACCTAGAAGAACTGGGTTTGATTTCCCAGTCCTTCACATGCAGCTGCTGGGTGACCTTGGGCAAGCCACAGTTCTCTCAGAGCTGTTCTCTCAAGAGCAGTTCCCAAAGAGCTCTCTCAGCCCCACCTACCTCACAGGGTGTCTGTTGTGGAGAAAGGAAAGGAAGGAAATTGTAAGCCACTCTGGGACTCTGAGTGAAGGACAGGGTATAAATCCAATCTCTTCTTCTTCTTCTCTTCATGTTTATTTTACCTCCAGTCCAAGCAATCCATACACGCTTGTGAGTTCTCTACTTGGAACTCAGTTTTCATGTTTGTGAGGCCCAATTCAGACTGGGACTGCATCACACAGGGAAAAGGGTCTTCAGCCTGTTCCCCACTCCCCAGTACTGTTCCCCTGCCTTCCAATGGCCCCGGGAGGTTTGTTCTTTGCTCCATTGGGGGTTCCACTTGCACTGATGGGGTACATGAAGGTTTCCCTAAAGGGGAAAATAGTGATCCCCCTCAGGAGCCATTTCAGGTCAAGAAAATGACATGGGAAAAAGGCATAAGCTTCCTCTCCCTGCACACTGTGGTTCTGATCTAAATAATGCCCCACATGCCTCGGAATTGAGTTCCCACTAGGGAACTTACAAGTGTATGTCTGACCAGCAGGCCTCATGATGCCCCCAGACCTGATATGAGGACTGCATATCAGGTATTTAGGGCTTAATTCTGGCAGTACCTGGGAAAAGTGACCATGTCTGCTTAGAACATACATAAACTATTATCAACAAAGGGACTTCTTAACCACTGGCTCATAATCCATTTACATTCCATCTCAGTCCTAGCCAGCAGCTGAGCAAGCTGCATGATTTGGAATGGCACCATTCCATGGACCTCTGCCAGTTGAATAAAGGTGCAAAGAATTGTTGAGGCTAGTTTCTTGGGTAAGCTCTGATGCCACCGTTTGCAGAATGAGTACAGTACTGGCATTTGCCTTCGCACAAGGCAATTACCATCCATTAACATGATCTCACCCATTCTGTATTTGGAGCAATGGCATTAGAAACATCTTCTGTCGTTTATTGGCCAGACTAGACTGTCTCCCCATAAAATATGCAGATCAGACAAGAAAAATTGAAACACAGTGGGGGGAATTCTCTCTAGACCTTTAGTAATGGACTTTAACCGCACCCTACAATAGTGAGGACAGACTCCAGCTTGAGGCCCCTGGGTTGGAATTTGTATGCAGATTTGATACTATCAGATTCAAAAGAGCTCGGGAATGACTGGCTCATTGTAGAAGGTAATTGTTTCTTTTTAGAGGTTTACAAGAGGGGGACCCGCGATACTCGCGGGGGGGGAGAAGAGCTCCGTCTCCTCCATCCCCCCCCTCAATCTCCCCGAGGCTGTGGTGGCGGCGGCGAGGCCGGTCCCCCACCCCCCACCCCACCCGGCTCTGGCCCGGCC